>NC_042965.1:41546081-41846081 GCF_901001165.1 Salmo trutta | reverse complement strand
GGGTAACAGCTGAGTAGATCGCTTTGCTAGACCTTTTGTACACCGTTTGGTAAGCCCTTTGGTAGACCATTTGGTGGGTCGTTTGATAGGCCAATTAGTAGACAGGGAATAAAGTCACCCCTTCATTTTCTTATGTTTCTAGTTCTTCTCCTTTTTCTTCTTCATTGTCTTCTTCTGTTTATTGTTCTTCTTCTTCTTGCCAGCCAAGTGGAGGAGTGGGGCCACTGCTCCTTCTTCGTCTTCTTCTTCTTCTGTTTCTTCTTCTTTTATAATTTTTCTGAACGGGTAGGTCACTTGCGATTCCTCTCCAACTCATTTTAGTGGAGGTCTGCTTGGGTGAGTGTATAGGTTTTGACAATACTTTGACCCAGGGTGGCAACGTCTTTTCAAAATAGTAAAATCCTATGGGTACCGCTCCGACTTGATTTAGCGGAGGTCTGAACGGGTAGGTCACTTGCGATTCCTCTCCAACTCGTTTTGGTGGAGGTCTGCTTGGGTGAGTGTATAGGTTTTGATAATACTTTGACCCAGGGTGGCAACATATTATCAAAATAGTAAAATCCTATGGGTACCGCTCAGACTTGATTTAGCGGAGGTCTGAATGGGTAGGTCACTTGTGAAACAACTCCAACTTGTTTTGGTGGAGGTCGGCTTGGGTGAGTGTATAGCTTTTGATAATACTTTGACCCAGGGTGGCAACACATTATCAAAATAGTAAAATCCTATGGGTACCGCTCAGACTTGATTTAGCGGAGGTCTGAACGGGTAGGTCACTTGCGATTCCTCTCCAACTCGTTTTGGTGGAGGTCTGCTTGGGTGAGTGTATAGGTTTTGATAATACTTTGACCCAGGGTGGCAACATATTATCAAAATAGTAAAATCCTATGGGTAACGCCCCGACTTGATTTAGCGGAGGTCTGAACGGGTAGGTCACATGCGATTCCTCTCCAACTCGTTTTGGTGGTAGGACTTTGGTAGGCCTTTTAGTAGAGGTGGAATGATGCCACCCCTTCATCTCCTTTTTCTTCTTTCTCTTCTTTTTCTTCTTCTTTTTCTTCTTCTTAAACGTATTTGTCTAAGAGAGTCCAATGTCTAAGAGAGTCCAATGTCTAAGAGAGTCCAATGTCTAAGAGAGTCCAATGTCTAAGAGAGTCCAATGTCTAAGAGAGTCCAATGTCTAAGAGAGTCCAATGTCTAAGAGAGTCCAATGTCTAAGAGAGTCCAATGTCTAAGAGAGTCCAATGTCTAAGAGAGTCCAATGCTCGCTGCATCCAGAAAAGGTCTCCTTGGGCATGTCACTATTGAATAAGCCCTGGATGAATACTACAAGAGGTTATTTTTCTACAACAATTTTGGTGCCGTGACCCGGATGGAAGGGAGACTGGCCATCCTGGCCAGAACCTAGACATCTCTTCAGTATACCACAAATAGTGGTAAAGGGACCTTTTAAAAGATACTGTTGTTCGGTCAGGTGGGGCGGCTTCGGCTCTTCTCCTCTCCATCCATCTATTGGAGTAAAATTCTCGAGACTGTTAAATGCATTCTTAGATATATATATATGAACTGGTTCATCAGGTAGGAAGCCTAAGGTTAATTTGCTTCTGAATTTGAATCTAAGGAAATTGATTCTGGAGTATTGGAACAAAAGGACATTTGTTCCAGAATTAGGAAGCCTAAGGTTTACTGATCATTTGTTGAAGAAATTGACCAACACTTTGGCGAGCTTGCCAGGAGCATGTGACCACTTCGCTGGACTGACCATTGATCCACGTGCAAGCACTACAATATTATAACTTAAGCAGACGCCTGTTATATCTAATGTCTGTAATTTTCTATAGCACATTGTGGTTAATGACTAATTTTGGCAAGTAAGTGGCGCCTCGCTGTTAAATTTATACAAACCTACATTTCTCTGTAATAGTGGAATCATTGAAATTATTGTTACACAACCCGCGGGAGGAAGCACAGACCACCTAGGTGGAAATAGGTTATACATTCCTGGGTTAAATGGTTATGATTATGAGACTTGGTGATAGGATTTAGGGTGAAAATCCAAGTACAAATGCCGATTTTTGCGATTTTTGTGATGAGACTTGGTGATAGGATTTAGGGTGAAAATCCAAGTATAAACGCCGATTGTTGAGATTTTTGTGATGAGACTTGGTGATAGGATTTAGGGCGAAATTCCAAGTATAATAACGCTGATTGTTGAGATTATTGTGATGAGACTTGGTGATAGGATTTAGGGCGAAATTCCAAGTATAAACCCAGATTTTTGAGATTATTGTGATGAGACTTGGTGATAGGAGTTAGGGCGAAATTGCAAGTATAAACGCCGATTGTTGAGATTATTGTGATGAGACTTGGTGATAGGATATAAGGCAAAAATTCCAAGTATAAACGCCGATTGTTGAGATTATTGTGATGAGACTTGGTGATATGATTTAGGGCGAAATTCCAAGCATATACTCCGATTGTTGAGATTATTGTGTTGAGACCTGGTGATATGATTTAGGGCGAAATTCCAAGTATAAACGCCAATTGTTGAGATTATTGTGATGAGACTTGGTGATAGGATTTAGGGCGAAATTCCAAGTGTAAACGCCGATTGTTGAGATTATTGTGATGAGACTTGTTTATAGGATTTATGGCGAAATTCAAGTATAAACTCAGATTTTTGAGATTATTGTGATGAGACTTGGTGATAGTATTTAGTGCGAAATTCCAAATATATAAACGCCGATTGTTGAGATTATTGTGATCAGACTTGGCGATAGGATTTAGGGTGAAATTCCAAGCATAAACGCCGATATGTGAGATTATTGTGATGAGACTTGGTGAAAGGATTTAGGGCAAAATTCCAAGTATAAAAACACAGGTTGTTGAGATTATTGTGATGAGACTTGGTGATTTGATTTAGGGCGAATTTCCAAGTATAAACGCTGGTTGTTGAGACTATTGTGATGAGACTTGGTGATAGGATTTAGGGCGAAATTCCAAGTTTAAAAACGCCGATTGTTGAGATTATTGTGATGAGACTGGTGATAGGATTTAGGGCGAAATTCCAAGTATATAAACGTCGATTGTTGAGATTATTGTGATGAGACTTGGTGATAGCATTTAGGGTGAAATTCCAAGTATAAACGTCGATTGTTGAGATTATTGTGATGAGACATGGTGATATGATTTAGGGCGAAAATCCAAGCATATACGCAGATTAATGAGATTATTGTGTTGAGACCTGGTGATAGGATTTAGGCCGAAATTCCAAGTGTAAAGCCGATTGTTGAGATTATTGTGATGAGACTTGGTGATAGGATTTAGGGCGATATTCCAAGTATAAACGCCGATTGTTGAGATAATTGTGATGAGACTTGGTGATAGTATTTAGTGTGAAATTCCAAATATATAAACGCCGATTGTTGAGATTATTGTGATGAGAATTGGTGATAGGATTTAGGGCGAAATTCCAAGTATAAAAACACCGATTGTTGAGATTATTGTGATGAGACTTGGTGATATGATTTAGGGCGAATTTCCAAGTAAAAACGCCGGTTGTTGAGACTATTGTGATGAGACTTGGTGATATGATTTAGTGCGAAATTCCAAGTTTAAAAACGCCGATTGTTGAGATTATTGTGATGAGATTTAGTGATAGGATATGGGGCGAAATTCCAAATATAAATGCCGACTGTTGAGATTATTGTGATGAGACTTGGTGATAGGATTTAGGGCAAAATTCCAAGAATATACGCCGATTGTTGAGATAATTGTGATGAGACTAGGTGATAGGATTTAGGGCGAAATTCCAAAAATAAATGCCGATTGTTGAGATTATTGTGATGAGACTTGGTGATAGGAGTTAGGGCGAAATTGCAAGTATAAACGCCGATTGTTGAGATTATTGTGATGAGACTTGGTGATAGGATATAAGGCAAAAATTCCAAGTATAAACGCCGATTGTTGAGATTATTGTGATGAGACTTGGTGATATGATTTAGGGCGAAATTCCAAGCATATACTCCGATTGTTGAGATTATTGTGTTGAGACCTGGTGATATGATTTAAGGCGAAATTCCAAGTATAAACGCCAATTGTTGAGATTATTGTGATGAGACTTGGTGATAGGATTTAGGGTGAAATTCCAAGTATAAACGCCGATTGTTGAGATTATTGTGTTGAGACTTGGTGATAGGATTTAGGGCGAAATTCCAAGTATAAACGCCGATATTTGAGATAATTGTGATGAGACGTGGTGAAAGGATTTAGGATGAAATTCCAAGTATAAACGCCGATTGTTGAGAATATTGTGTTGAGACTTGGTGATAGGATTTAGGGCGAAATTCCAAGTATAAACGCAGATTGTTGAGATTATTGTGATGAGATTTAGTGATAGGACTTGGGGCGAAATTCCAAATATAAATGCCGACTGTTGAGATTTTGTGATGAGACTTGGTGATATGATTTTGGGCGAAATTCCAAGCATATACGCCGATTGTTGAGATTATTGTGTTGAGACCTGGTGATATGATTTAGGCCGAAATTCGAAGTGTAAAAACACCGATTGTTGAGATTATTGTGATGAGACTTGGTGATATGATTTAGGCCGAAATTCCAAGTGTAAAAACACCGATTGTTGAGATTATTGTGATGAGACTTGGTGATATGATTTAGGGCGAAATTCCAAGTTTAAAAGCACGATTGTTGAGATTTTTGTGATGAGACTTAGTGATAGGATTTGGGGCGAAATTCCAAATATAAATGCCGACTGTTGAGATTATTGTGATGAGACTTGGTGATAAGATTTAGGGTGAAATTTCAAGTAAAAACGCCGATTGCTTAGATTTTTGGGATGAGACTCGGTGATATGATTTATGGCGAATTTCCAAGTAAAAACGCCGGTTGTTGAGACTATTGTGATGAGACTTGGTGATAGGATTTAGGGCGAAATTCCAAGTTTAAAAGCAAGATTGTTGAGATTATTGTGATGAGACTTAGTGATAGGATTTGGGTCGAAATTCCAAATATAAATGCCGACTGTTGAGATTATTGTGATGAGACTTGGTAATAAGATTTAGGGCGAAATTCCAAGTATAAATGCCGATTGCTTAGATTATTGTGATGAGACTTGGTGATTTGATTTCGGGCGAAATTCCAAGTATAAACGCCGATTGTTGAGATTATTGTGATGAGACTTGGTGATAGGATTTAGGGCGAAATTCCATGTATAAACGCAGATTGTTGAGATTATTGTGATGAGACTTGGTGATATGATTTAGGGCGAAATTCCAAGCATATACTCCGATTGTTGAGATTATTGTGTTGAGACCTGGTGATATGATTTAGGGCGAAATTCCAAGTATAAATGCCAATTGTTGAGATTATTGTGATGAGACTTGGTGATAGGATTTAGGGCGAAATTCCAAGTGTAAACGTCGATTGTTGAGATTATTGTGATGAGACTTGTTTATAGGATTTATGGCGAAATTCAAGTATAAACTCAGATTTTTGAGATTATTGTGATGAGACTTGGTGATAGTATTTAGTGCGAAATTCCAAATATATAAACGCCGATTGTTGAGATTATTGTGATCAGACTTGGCGATAGGATTTAGGGTGAAATTCCAAGCATAAACGCCGATATGTGAGATTATTGTGATGAGACTTGGTGAAAGGATTTAGGGCAAAATTCCAAGTATAAAAACACAGGTTGTTGAGATTATTGTGATGAGACTTGGTGATTTGATTTAGGGCGAATTTCCAAGTATAAACGCTGGTTGTTGAGACTATTGTGATGAGACTTGGTGATAGGATTTAGGGCGAAATTCCAAGTTTAAAAACGCCGATTGTTGAGATTATTGTGATGAGACTGGTGATAGGATTTAGGGCGAAATTCCAAGTATATAAACGTCGATTGTTGAGATTATTGTGATGAGACTTGGTGATAGCATTTAGGATGAAATTCCAAGTATAAACGTCGATTGTTGAGATTATTGTGATGAGACATGGTGATATGATTTAGGGCGAAAATCCAAGCATATACGCAGATTAATGAGATTATTGTGTTGAGACCTGGTGATAGGATTTAGGCCGAAATTCCAAGTGTAACGCCGATTGTTGAGATTATTGTGTTGAGACCTGGTGATAGGATTTAGGGCGAAATTCCAAGTATAAACGTCGATTGTTGAGATTATTGTGATGAGACATGGTGATATGATTTAGGGCGAAAATCCAAGCATATACGCAGATTAATGAGATTATTGTGTTGAGACCTGGTGATAGGATTTAGGCCGAAATTCCAAGTGTAAAGCCGATTGTTGAGATTATTGTGATGAGACTTGGTGATAGGATTTAGGGCGATATTCCAAGTATAAACGCCGATTGTTGAGATAATTGTGATGAGACTTGGTGATAGTATTTAGTGTGAAATTCCAAATATATAAACGCCGATTGTTGAGATTATTGTGATGAGAATTGGTGATAGGATTTAGGGCGAAATTCCAAGTATAAAAACACCGATTGTTGAGATTATTGTGATGAGACTTGGTGATATGATTTAGGGCGAATTTCCAAGTAAAAACGCGGGTTGTTGAGACTATTGTGATGAGACTTGGTGATAGGATTTAGGGCGAAATTCCAAGTTTAAAAACGCCGATTGTTGAGATTATTGTGATGAGATTTAGTGATAGGATATGGGGCGAAATTCCAAATATAAATGCCGACTGTTGAGATTATTGTGATGAGACTTGGTGATAGGATTTAGGGCAAAATTCCAAGAATATACGCCGATTGTTGAGATAATTGTGATGAGACTAGGTGATAGGATTTAGGGCGAAATTCCAAGTATAAATGCCGATTGTTGAGATTATTGTGATGAGACTTGGTGATAGGAGTTAGGGCGAAATTGCAAGTATAAACGCCGATTGTTGAGATTATTGTGATGAGACTTGGTGATAGGATATAAGGCAAAAGTTCCAAGTATAAACGCCGATTGTTGAGATTATTGTGATGAGACTTGGTGATATGATTTAGGGCGAAATTCCAAGCATATACTCCGATTGTTGAGATTATTGTGTTGAGACCTGGTGATATGATTTAAGGAGAAATTCCAAGTATAAACGCCAATTGTTGAGATTATTGTGATGAGACTTGGTGATAGGATTTAGGGTGAAATTCCAAGTATAAACGCCGATTGTTGAGATTATTGTGTTGAGACTTGGTGATAGGATTTAGGGCGAAATTCCAAGTATAAACGCCGATATTTGAGATAATTGTGATGAGACGTGGTGAAAGGATTTAGGATGAAATTCCAAGTATAAACGCCGATTGTTGAGAATATTGTGTTGAGACTTGGTGATAGGATTTAGGGCGAAATTCCAAGTATAAACGCAGATTGTTGAGATTATTGTGATGAGATTTAGTGATAGGACTTGGGGCGAAATTCCAAATATAAATGCCGACTGTTGAGATTTTTGTGATGAGACTTGGTGATATGATTTTGGGCGAAATTCCAAGCATATACGCCGATTGTTGAGATTATTGTGTTGAGACCTGGTGATATGATTTAGGCCGAAATTCCAAGTGTAAAAACACCGATTGTTGAGATTATTGTGATGAGACTTGGTGATATGATTTAGGGCGAATTTCCAAGTAAAAACGCCGGTTGTTGAGATTATTGTGATGAGACTTGGTGATATGATTTAGGGCGAAATTCCAAGTTTAAAAGCACGATTGTTGAGATTTTTGTGATGAGACTTAGTGATAGGATTTGGGGCGAAATTCCAAATATAAATGCCGACTGTTGAGATTATTGTGATGAGACTTGGTGATAAGATTTAGGGTGAAATTTCAAGTAAAAACGCCGATTGCTTAGATTTTTGGGATGAGACTCGGTGATATGATTTATGGCGAATTTCCAAGTAAAAACGCCGGTTGTTGAGACTATTGTGATGAGACTTGGTGATAGGATTTAGGGCGAAATTCCAAGTTTAAAAACGCAGATTGTTGAGATTATTGTGATGAGACTTAGTGATAGGATTTGGGTCGAAATTCCAAATATAAATGCCGACTGTTGAGATTATTGTGATGAGACTTGGTAATAAGATTTAGGGCGAAATTCCAAGTATAAATGCCGATTGCTTAGATTATTGTGATGAGACTTGGTGATTTGATTTCGGGCGAAATTCCAAGTATAAACGCCGATTGTTGAGATTATTGTGATGAGACTTGGTGATAGGATTTAGGGCGAAATTCCATGTATAAACGCAGATTGTTGAGATTATTGTGATGAGACTTGGTGATATGATTTAGGGCGAAATTCCAAGCATATACTCCGATTGTTGAGATTATTGTGTTGAGACCTGGTGATATGATTTAGGGCGAAATTCCAAGTATAAATGCCAATTGTTGAGATTATTGTGATGAGACTTGGTGATAGGATTTAGGGCGAAATTCCAAGTGTAAACGCCGATTGTTGAGATTATTGTGATGAGACTTGTTTATAGGATTTATGGCGAAATTCAAGTATAAACTCAGATTTTTGAGATTATTGTGATGAGACTTGGTGATAGTAGTTAGTGCGAAATTCCAAATATATAAACGCCGATTGTTGAGATTATTGTGATCAGACTTGGCGATAGGATTTAGGGTGAAATTCCAAGCATAAACGCCGATATGTGAGATTATTGTGATGAGACTTGGTGAAAGGATTTAGGGCAAAATTCCAAGTATAAAAACACAGGTTGTTGAGATTATTGTGATGAGACTTGGTGATTTGATTTAGGGCGAATTTCCAAGTATAAACGCTG
Organism: Salmo trutta; assembly: GCF_901001165.1. Taxonomy (NCBI): domain Eukaryota; kingdom Metazoa; phylum Chordata; class Actinopteri; order Salmoniformes; family Salmonidae; genus Salmo; species Salmo trutta. The sequence goes on along the minus strand of NC_042965.1, from coordinate 41,837,274 downwards.
GTTGTTGAGACTATTGTGATGAGACTTGGTGATAGGATTTAGGGCGAAATTCCAAGTTTAAAAACGCCGATTGTTGAGATTATTGTGATGAGACTGGTGATAGGATTTAGGGCGAAATTCCAAGTATATAAACGTCGATTGTTGAGATTATTGTGATGAGACTTGGTGATAGCATTTAGGGTGAAATTCCAAGTATAAACGTCGATTGTTGAGATTATTGTGATGAGACATGGTGATATGATTTAGGGCGAAAATCCAAGCATATACGCAGATTAATGAGATTATTGTGTTGAGACCTGGTGATAGGATTTAGGCCGAAATTCCAAGTGTAACGCCGATTGTTGAGATTATTGTGTTGAGACCTGGTGATAGGATTTAGGGCGAAATTCCAAGTATAAACGTCGATTGTTGAGATTATTGTGATGAGACATGGTGATATGATTTAGGGCGAAAATCCAAGCATATACGCAGATTAATGAGATTATTGTGTTGAGACCTGGTGATAGGATTTAGGCCGAAATTCCAAGTGTAAAGCCGATTGTTGAGATTATTGTGATGAGACTTGGTGATAGGATTTAGGGCGATATTCCAAGTATAAATGCCGATTGTTGAGATAATTGTGATGAGACTTGGTGATAGTATTTAGTGTGAAATTCCAAATATATAAACGCCGATTGTTGAGATTATTGTGATGAGAATTGGTGATAGGATTTAGGGCGAAATTCCAAGTATAAAAACACCGATTGTTGAGATTATTGTGATGAGACTTGGTGATATGATTTAGGGCGAATTTCCAAGTAAAAACGCCGGTTGTTGAGACTATTGTGATGAGACTTGGTGATAGGATTTAGGGCGAAATTCCAAGTTTAAAAACGCCGATTGTTGAGATTATTGTGATGAGATTTAGTGATAGGATATGGGGCGAAATTCCAAATATAAATGCCGACTGTTGAGATTATTGTGATGAGACTTGGTGATAGGATTTAGGGCAAAATTCCAAGAATATACGCCGATTGTTGAGATAATTGTGATGAGACTAGGTGATAGGATTTAGGGCGAAATTCCAAGTATAAATGCCGATTGTTGAGATTATTGTGATGAGACTTGGTGATAGGAGTTAGGGCGAAATTGCAAGTATAAACGCCGATTGTTGAGATTATTGTGATGAGACTTGGTGATAGGATATAAGGCAAAAATTCCAAGTATAAACGCCGATTGTTGAGATTATTGTGATGAGACTTGGTGATATGATTTAGGGCGAAATTCCAAGCATATACTCCGATTGTTGAGATTATTGTGTTGAGACCTGGTGATATGATTTAAGGCGAAATTCCAAGTATAAACGCCAATTGTTGAGATTATTGTGATGAGACTTGGTGATAGGATTTAGGATGAAATTCCAAGTATAAACGCCGATTGTTGAGATTATTGTGTTGAGACTTGGTGATAGGATTTAGGGCGAAATTCCAAGTATAAACGCCGATATTTGAGATAATTGTGATGAGACGTGGTGAAAGGATTTAGGATGAAATTCCAAGTATAAACGCCGATTGTTGAGAATATTGTGTTGAGACTTGGTGATAGGATTTAGGGCGAAATTCCAAGTATAAACGCAGATTGTTGAGATTATTGTGATGAGATTTAGTGATAGGACTTGGGGCGAAATTCCAAATATAAATGCCGACTGTTGAGATTTTTGTGATGAGACTTGGTGATATGATTTTGGGCGAAATTCCAAGCATATACGCCGATTGTTGAGATTATTGTTTTGAGACCTGGTGATATGATTTAGGCCGAAATTCCAAGTGTAAAAACACCGATTGTTGAGATTATTGTGATGAGACTTGGTGATATGATTTAGGGCGAATTTCCAAGTAAAAACGCCGGTTGTTGAGATTATTGTGATGAGACTTGGTGATATGATTTAGGGCGAAATTCCAAGTTTAAAAGCACGATTGTTGAGATTTTTGTGATGAGACTTAGTGATAGGATTTGGGGCGAAATTCCAAATATAAATGCCGACTGTTGAGATTATTGTGATGAGACTTGGTGATAAGATTTAGGGTGAAATTTCAAGTAAAAACGCCGATTGCTTAGATTTTTGGGATGAGACTCGGTGATATGATTTATGGCGAATTTCCAAGTAAAAACGTCGGTTGTTGAGACTATTGTGATGAGACTTGGTGATAGGATTTAGGGCGAAATTCCAAGTTTAAAAACGCAGATTGTTGAGATTATTGTGATGAGACTTAGTGATAGGATTTGGGTCGAAATTCCAAATATAAATGCCGACTGTTGAGATTATTGTGATGAGACTTGGTAATAAGATTTAGGGCGAAATTCCAAGTATAAATGCCGATTGCTTAGATTATTGTGATGAGACTTGGTGATTTGATTTCGGGCGAAATTCCAAGTATAAACGCCGATTGTTGAGATTATTGTGATGAGACTTGTTGATAGGATTTAGGGCGAAATTCCAAGTATAAACGCCGATTGTTGAGATAATTGTGATGAGACTTGGTGAAAGGATTTAGGGTGAAATTCCAAGTATAAACGCCGATTGTTGAGATTATTGTGTTGAGACTTGGTGATAGGATTTAGGGCGAAATTCCAAGTATAAATGCCGATTGTTGAGATTATTGTGATGAGACTTGGTGATAGGATTTAGGGTGAAATTGCAAGTATAAACGCCGATTGTTGAGATTAATGTGATGAGAATTGGTGATAGGATTTAGGGCGAAATTCCAAGTTTAAAAACACGATTGTTGAGATTATTGTGATGAGATTTAGTGATAGGATATGGGGCGAAATTCCAAGTATAAATGCAGATTGTTGAGATTATTGTGATGAGATTTAGTGATAGGATTTGGGGCGAAATTCCAAATGTAAATGCCGACTATTGAGATTATTGTGATGAGACTTGGTGATATGATTTAGGCCGAAATTCCAAGCATATACGCCGATTGTTGAGATTATTGTGATCAGACTTGGCGATAGGATTTAGGGTGAAATTCCAAGCATAAATGCCGATATGTGAGATTATTGTGATGAGACTTGGTGATAGGATTTAGGGCGAATTTCCAAGTAAAAACGCCGGTTGTTGAGTTTATTGTGATGAGACATGGTGATATGATTTAGGGCGAAAATCCAAGCATATACGCAGATTAATGAGATTATTGTGTTGAGACCTGGTGATAGGATTTAGGGCGAAATTCCAAGTATAAACGCCGATTGTTGAGATTAATGTGATGAGACTTGGTGATAGGATTTAGGGCGAAATTCCAAATTTAAAAACACGATTGTTGAGATTATTGTGATGAGACTTAGTGATAGGATTTGGGGCGAAATTCCAAGTATAAACTCCGATTGCTTAGATTATTGTGATGAGACTTGGTGAAAGGATTTAGGGTGAAATTCCAAGTATAAATGCCGATTGTTGACATTATTGTGTTGAGACTTGGTGATAGGATTTAGGGTGAAATTCCAAGTATAAACGCTGATTGTTGAGATTATTGTGATGAGACTTGGTGAAAGGATTTAGGGTGAAATTCCAAGTATAAACGCCGATTGTTGAGATTATTGTGATGAGACTTGGTGATATGATTTAGGGCGAAATTCCAAGTATAAAAGCCGATTGTTGAGATTATTGTGATGAGACTTGGTGATAGGATTTAGGGCGAAATTCCAAGTGTAAACGCCGATTGTTGAGATTATTGTGAGGAGACTTGGTGATAGGATTTATGGCGAAATTCCAAGTATAAACCCAGATTTTTGAGATTATTGTGATGAGACTTGGTGATAGTATTTAGTGCGAAATTCCAAATATATAAACGCCGATTGTTGAGATTATTGTGATCAGACTTGGCGATAGGATTTAGGGTGAAATTCCAAGCATAAACGCCGATATGTGAGATTATTGTGATGAGACTTGGTGAAAGGATTTAGGGCAAAATTCCAAGTATAAAAACACAGATTGTTGAGATTATTGTGATGAGACTGGTGATAGGATTTAGGGCGATATTCCAAGTATAAACGCCGATTGTTGAGATAATTGTGATGAGACTTGGTGATAGTATTTAGTGTGAAATTCCAAATATATAAACGCCGATTGTTGAGATTATTGTGATGAGACTTGGCGATAGGATTTAGGGCGAAATTCCAAGCATAAACGCCGATATGTGAGATTATTGTGATGAGACTTGGTGATAGGATTTAGGGCGAAATTCCAAGTATAAAAACACCGATTGTTGAGATTATTAGATGAGACTTGGTGATATGTTTTAGGGCGAAATTCCAAGTATAAACGCCGATTGCTTAGATTATTGTGATGAGACTTGGTGATTTGATTTCGGGCGAAATTCCAAGTATAAACTCCGATTGTTGAGATTATTGTGATGAGACTTGGTGAAAGGATTTAGGGCGAAATTCCAAGTATAAACGGCGATTGTTGAGATTATTGTGATGAGAATTGGTGATAGGATTTAGGGCGAAATTCCAAGTTTAAAAACACGATTGTTGAGATTATTGTGATGAGATTTAGTGATAGGATTTGGGGCGAAATTCCAAATATATATGCCGACTGTTGAGATTATTGTGATGAGACTTGGTGATATGATTTAGGGCGAAATTCCAAGCATATACGCCGATTGTTGAGATTATTGTGATCAGACTTGGCGATAGGATTTAGGGTGAAATTCCAAGCATAAATGCCGATATGTGAGATTATTGTGATAAGACTTGGTGATAGGATTTAGGGCGAAATTCCAAGTATAAAAACACCGATTGTTGAGATTATTGTGATGAGACTTGGTGATATGATTTAGGGCGAATTTCCAAGTAAAAACGCCGGTTGTTGAGATTATTGTGATGAGACATGGTGATATGATTTAGGGCGAAAATCCAAGCATATACGCAGATTAATGAGATTATTGTGTTGAGACCTGGTGATAGGATTTAGGCCGAAATTCCAAGTATAACGCCGATTGTTGAGATTATTGTGATGAGACTTGGTGATAGGATTTAGGGCGATATTCCAAATATATAAACGCCGATTGTTGAGATTATTGTGATGAGACATGGTGATATGATTTAAGGCGAAATTCCAAGCATATACGCAGATTAATGAGATTATTGTGTTGAGACCTGGTGAAAGGATTTAGGCCGAAATTCAAAGTATAACGCCGATTGTTGAGATAATTGTGATGAGACTTGGTGATAGTATTTAGTGTGAAATTCCAAATATATAAACGCCGATTGTTGAGATTATTGTGATGAGACTTGGCGATAGGATTTAGGGCGAAATTCCAAGCATAAACGCCGATATGTGAGATTATTGTGATGAGACTTGGTGAAAGGATTTAGGGCAAAATTCCAAGTATAAAAACACAGATTGTTGAGATTATTGTGATGAGACTTGGTGATTTGATTTAGGGCGAATTTCCAAGTATAAACGCCGGTTGTTGAGACTATTGTGATGAGACTTGCTGATAGGATTCAGGGCGAAATTCCAAGTTTAAAAACGCCGATTGTTGAGATTATTGTGATGAGACTGGTGATAGGATTTAGGGCAAAATTCCAAGTATATAAACGTCGATTGTTGAGATTATTGTGATGAGACTTGGTGATAGGATTTAGGGTGAAATTCCAAGCATATACGCCGATTATTAAGATTATTGTGTTGAGACCTGGTGATAGGATATAGGGCGAAATTACAAGTTTAAAAACGCCGATTGTTGAGATTATTGTGTTGAGACATGGTGATAGGATTTAAGGCAAAATTCCAAGTATAAACGCCGATTGTTGAGATTATTGTGATGAGACATGGTGATATGATTTAGGGCGAAAATCCAAGCATATATGCAGATTAATGAGATTATTGAGTTGAGACCTGGTGATAGGATTTAGGGCGATATTCCAAGTATAAACGCCGATTGTTGAGATAATTGTGATGAGACTTGGAGATAGTATTTAGTGTGAAATTCCAAATATATAAACGCCGATTGTTGAGATTATTGTGATGAGACTTCGCGATAGGATTTAGGGCGAAATTCCAAAAATAAATGCTGATATGGGAGATTATTGTGATGAGACTTTGTGATAGGATTTAGGGCAAAATTCCAAAAATAAATGCTGATATGGGAGATTATTGTGATGAGACTTTGTGATAGGATTTAGGGCGAAATTCCAAGTATAAAAACACAGATTGTTGAGATTATTGTGATGAGACTTGGTGATATGATTTAGGGCGAATTTCCAAGTAAAAACGCCGGTTGTTGAGACTATTGTTATGAGACTTGGTGATAGGATTTCGGGCGAAATTCCAAATATAAATGCCGACTGTTGAGATTATTGTGATGAGACTTGGTGATAAGATTTAGGGCGAAATTCCAAGTATAAACTCCGATTGCTTAGATTATTGTGATGAGACTTGGTGATTTGATTTGGGGCGAAATTCCAAGTCTAAACGCCGATTGTTGAGATTATTGTGATGAGAATTGTTGATAGGATTTAGGGCGAAATTCCAAGTATAAACGCCGATTGTTGAGATAATTGTGATGAGACTTGGTGAAAGGATTTAGTGTGAAATTCCAAGTATAAATGCCGATTGTTGAGATTATTGTGTTGGTGATAGGATTTAGGGCGAAATTCCAAGTATAAACGTCGATTGTTGAGATTTTTGTGATGAGACTTGGTGATAGGATTTAGGGTGAAATTCCAAGCATATACGTCGATTATTGAGATTATTGTGTTGAGCCCTGGTGATAGGATTTAGGGCGAAATTCCAAGTATAAACGACGATTGTTGAGATTATTGTGATGAGACTTGGTGATAGGATTTAGGGCGAAATTGCAAGTATAAACGCCGATTGTTGAGATTAATGTGATGAGACTTGGTGATAGGATTTAGGGCGAAATTCCAAGTAAAAACGCCGGTTGTTGAGACTATTGTGATGAGACTTGGTGATAGGATTTAGGGCGAAATTCCAAGTTTAAAAATGCCGATTGTTGAGATTATTGTGATGAGATTTAGTGATAGGATATGGGGCGAAATTCCAAATATAAATGCCGACTGTTGAGATTATTGTGATGAGACTTGGTGATAGGATTTAGGGCAAAATTCCAAGAATATACGCCGATTGTTGAGATAATTGTGATGAGACTAGGTGATAGGATTTAGGGCGAAATTCCAAGTATAAATGCCGATTGTTGAGATTATTGTGATGAGACTTGGTGATAGGAGTTAGGGCGAAATTGCAAGTATAAACGCCGATTGTTGAGATTATTGTGATGAGACTTGGTGATAGGATATAAGGCAAAAGTTCCAAGTATAAACGCCGATTGTTGAGATTATTGTGATGAGACTTGGTGATATGATTTAGGGCGAAATTCCAAGCATATACTCCGATTGTTGAGATTATTGTGTTGAGACCTGGTGATATGATTTAAGGAGAAATTCCAAGTATAAACGCCAATTGTTGAGATTATTGTGATGAGACTTGGTGATAGGATTTAGGGTGAAATTCCAAGTATAAACGCCGATTGTTGAGATTATTGTGTTGAGACTTGGTGATAGGATTTAGGGCGAAATTCCAAGTATAAACGCCGATATTTGAGATAATTGTGATGAGACGTGGTGAAAGGATTTAGGATGAAATTCCAAGTATAAACGCCGATTGTTGAGAATATTGTGTTGAGACTTGGTGATAGGATTTAGGGCGAAATTCCAAGTATAAACGCAGATTGTTGAGATTATTGTGATGAGATTTAGTGATAGGACTTGGGGCGAAATTCCAAATATAAATGCCGACTGTTGAGATTTTTGTGATGAGACTTGGTGATATGATTTTGGGCGAAATTCCAAGCATATACGCCGATTGTTGAGATTATTGTGTTGAGACCTGGTGATATGATTTAGGCCGAAATTCCAAGTGTAAAAACACCGATTGTTGAGATTATTGTGATGAGACTTGGTGATATGATTTAGGGCGAATTTCCAAGTAAAAACGCCGGTTGTTGAGATTATTGTGATGAGACTTGGTGATATGATTTAGGGCGAAATTCCAAGTTTAAAAGCACGATTGTTGAGATTTTTGTGATGAGACTTAGTGATAGGATTTGGGGCGAAATTCCAAATATAAATGCCGACTGTTGAGATTATTGTGATGAGACTTGGTGATAAGATTTAGGGTGAAATTTCAAGTAAAAACGCCGATTGCTTAGATTTTTGGGATGAGACTCGGTGATATGATTTATGGCGAATTTCCAAGTAAAAACGCCGGTTGTTGAGACTATTGTGATGAGACTTGGTGATAGGATTTAGGGCGAAATTCCAAGTTTAAAAACGCAGATTGTTGAGATTATTGTGATGAGACTTAGTGATAGGATTTGGGTCGAAATTCCAAATATAAATGCCGACTGTTGAGATTATTGTGATGAGACTTGGTAATAAGATTTAGGGCGAAATTCCAAGTATAAATGCCGATTGCTTAGATTATTGTGATGAGACTTGGTGATTTGATTTCGGGCGAAATTCCAAGTATAAACGCCGATTGTTGAGATTATTGTGATGAGACTTGGTGATAGGATTTAGGGCGAAATTCCATGTATAAACGCAGATTGTTGAGATTATTGTGATGAGACTTGGTGATATGATTTAGGGCGAAATTCCAAGCATATACTCCGATTGTTGAGATTATTGTGTTGAGACCTGGTGATATGATTTAGGGCGAAATTCCAAGTATAAATGCCAATTGTTGAGATTATTGTGATGAGACTTGGTGATAGGATTTAGGGCGAAATTCCAAGTGTAAACGCCGATTGTTGAGATTATTGTGATGAGACTTGTTTATAGGATTTATGGCGAAATTCAAGTATAAACTCAGATTTTTGAGATTATTGTGATGAGACTTGGTGATAGTAGTTAGTGCGAAATTCCAAATATATAAACGCCGATTGTTGAGATTATTGTGATCAGACTTGGCGATAGGATTTAGGGTGAAATTCCAAGCATAAACGCCGATATGTGAGATTATTGTGATGAGACTTGGTGAAAGGATTTAGGGCAAAATTCCAAGTATAAAAACACAGGTTGTTGAGATTATTGTGATGAGACTTGGTGATTTGATTTAGGGCGAATTTCCAAGTATAAACGCTGGTTGTTGAGACTATTGTGATGAGACTTGGTGATAGGATTTAGGGCGAAATTCCAAGTTTAAAAACGCCGATTGTTGAGATTATTGTGATGAGACTGGTGATAGGATTTAGGGCGAAATTCCAAGTATATAAACGTCGATTGTTGAGATTATTGTGATGAGACTTGGTGATAGCATTTAGGGTGAAATTCCAAGTATAAACGTCGATTGTTGAGATTATTGTGATGAGACATGGTGATATGATTTAGGGCGAAAATCCAAGCATATACGCAGATTAATGAGATTATTGTGTTGAGACCTGGTGATAGGATTTAGGCCGAAATTCCAAGTGTAACGCCGATTGTTGAGATTATTGTGTTGAGACCTGGTGATAGGATTTAGGGCGAAATTCCAAGTATAAACGTCGATTGTTGAGATTATTGTGATGAGACATGGTGATATGATTTAGGGCGAAAATCCAAGCATATACGCAGATTAATGAGATTATTGTGTTGAGACCTGGTGATAGGATTTAGGCCGAAATTCCAAGTGTAAAGCCGATTGTTGAGATTATTGTGATGAGACTTGGTGATAGGATTTAGGGCGATATTCCAAGTATAAATGCCGATTGTTGAGATAATTGTGATGAGACTTGGTGATAGTATTTAGTGTGAAATTCCAAATATATAAACGCCGATTGTTGAGATTATTGTGATGAGAATTGGTGATAGGATTTAGGGCGAAATTCCAAGTATAAAAACACCGATTGTTGAGATTATTGTGATGAGACTTGGTGATATGATTTAGGGCGAATTTCCAAGTAAAAACGCCGGTTGTTGAGACTATTGTGATGAGACTTGGTGATAGGATTTAGGGCGAAATTCCAAGTTTAAAAACGCCGATTGTTGAGATTATTGTGATGAGATTTAGTGATAGGATATGGGGCGAAATTCCAAATATAAATGCCGACTGTTGAGATTATTGTGATGAGACTTGGTGATAGGATTTAGGGCAAAATTCCAAGAATATACGCCGATTGTTGAGATAATTGTGATGAGACTAGGTGATAGGATTTAGGGCGAAATTCCAAGTATAAATGCCGATTGTTGAGATTATTGTGATGAGACTTGGTGATAGGAGTTAGGGCGAAATTGCAAGTATAAACGCCGATTGTTGAGATTATTGTGATGAGACTTGGTGATAGGATATAAGGCAAAAATTCCAAGTATAAACGCCGATTGTTGAGATTATTGTGATGAGACTTGGTGATATGATTTAGGGCGAAATTCCAAGCATATACTCCGATTGTTGAGATTATTGTGTTGAGACCTGGTGATATGATTTAAGGCGAAATTCCAAGTATAAACGCCAATTGTTGAGATTATTGTGATGAGACTTGGTGATAGGATTTAGGATGAAATTCCAAGTATAAACGCCGATTGTTGAGATTATTGTGTTGAGACTTGGTGATAGGATTTAGGGCGAAATTCCAAGTATAAACGCCGATATTTGAGATAATTGTGATGAGACGTGGTGAAAGGATTTAGGATGAAATTCCAAGTATAAACGCCGATTGTTGAGAATATTGTGTTGAGACTTGGTGATAGGATTTAGGGCGAAATTCCAAGTATAAACGCAGATTGTTGAGATTATTGTGATGAGATTTAGTGATAGGACTTGGGGCGAAATTCCAAATATAAATGCCGACTGTTGAGATTTTTGTGATGAGACTTGGTGATATGATTTTGGGCGAAATTCCAAGCATATACGCCGATTGTTGAGATTATTGTTTTGAGACCTGGTGATATGATTTAGGCCGAAATTCCAAGTGTAAAAACACCGATTGTTGAGATTATTGTGATGAGACTTGGTGATATGATTTAGGGCGAATTTCCAAGTAAAAACGCCGGTTGTTGAGATTATTGTGATGAGACTTGGTGATATGATTTAGGGCGAAATTCCAAGTTTAAAAGCACGATTGTTGAGATTTTTGTGATGAGACTTAGTGATAGGATTTGGGGCGAAATTCCAAATATAAATGCCGACTGTTGAGATTATTGTGATGAGACTTGGTGATAAGATTTAGGGTGAAATTTCAAGTAAAAACGCCGATTGCTTAGATTTTTGGGATGAGACTCGGTGATATGATTTATGGCGAATTTCCAAGTAAAAACGTCGGTTGTTGAGACTATTGTGATGAGACTTGGTGATAGGATTTAGGGCGAAATTCCAAGTTTAAAAACGCAGATTGTTGAGATTATTGTGATGAGACTTAGTGATAGGATTTGGGTCGAAATTCCAAATATAAATGCCGACTGTTGAGATTATTGTGATGAGACTTGGTAATAAGATTTAGGGCGAAATTCCAAGTATAAATGCCGATTGCTTAGATTATTGTGATGAGACTTGGTGATTTGATTTCGGGCGAAATTCCAAGTATAAACGCCGATTGTTGAGATTATTGTGATGAGACTTGTTGATAGGATTTAGGGCGAAATTCCAAGTATAAACGCCGATTGTTGAGATAATTGTGATGAGACTTGGTGAAAGGATTTAGGGTGAAATTCCAAGTATAAACGCCGATTGTTGAGATTATTGTGTTGAGACTTGGTGATAGGATTTAGGGCGAAATTCCAAGTATAAATGCCGATTGTTGAGATTATTGTGATGAGACTTGGTGATAGGATTTAGGGTGAAATTGCAAGTATAAACGCCGATTGTTGAGATTAATGTGATGAGAATTGGTGATAGGATTTAGGGCGAAATTCCAAGTTTAAAAACACGATTGTTGAGATTATTGTGATGAGATTTAGTGATAGGATATGGGGCGAAATTCCAAGTATAAATGCAGATTGTTGAGATTATTGTGATGAGATTTAGTGATAGGATTTGGGGCGAAATTCCAAATGTAAATGCCGACTATTGAGATTATTGTGATGAGACTTGGTGATATGATTTAGGCCGAAATTCCAAGCATATACGCCGATTGTTGAGATTATTGTGATCAGACTTGGCGATAGGATTTAGGGTGAAATTCCAAGCATAAATGCCGATATGTGAGATTATTGTGATGAGACTTGGTGATAGGATTTAGGGCGAATTTCCAAGTAAAAACGCCGGTTGTTGAGTTTATTGTGATGAGACATGGTGATATGATTTAGGGCGAAAATCCAAGCATATACGCAGATTAATGAGATTATTGTGTTGAGACCTGGTGATAGGATTTAGGGCGAAATTCCAAGTATAAACGCCGATTGTTGAGATTAATGTGATGAGACTTGGTGATAGGATTTAGGGCGAAATTCCAAATTTAAAAACACGATTGTTGAGATTATTGTGATGAGACTTAGTGATAGGATTTGGGGCGAAATTCCAAGTATAAACTCCGATTGCTTAGATTATTGTGATGAGACTTGGTGAAAGGATTTAGGGTGAAATTCCAAGTATAAATGCCGATTGTTGACATTATTGTGTTGAGACTTGGTGATAGGATTTAGGGTGAAATTCCAAGTATAAACGCTGATTGTTGAGATTATTGTGATGAGACTTGGTGAAAGGATTTAGGGTGAAATTCCAAGTATAAACGCCGATTGTTGAGATTATTGTGATGAGACTTGGTGATATGATTTAGGGCGAAATTCCAAGTATAAACGCCGATTGTTGAGATTATTGTGATGAGACTTGGTGATAGGATTTAGGGCGAAATTCCAAGTGTAAACGCCGATTGTTGAGATTATTGTGAGGAGACTTGGTGATAGGATTTATGGCGAAATTCCAAGTATAAACCCAGATTTTTGAGATTATTGTGATGAGACTTGGTGATAGTATTTAGTGCGAAATTCCAAATATATAAACGCCGATTGTTGAGATTATTGTGATCAGACTTGGCGATAGGATTTAGGGTGAAATTCCAAGCATAAACGCCGATATGTGAGATTATTGTGATGAGACTTGGTGAAAGGATTTAGGGCAAAATTCCAAGTATAAAAACACAGATTGTTGAGATTATTGTGATGAGACTGGTGATAGGATTTAGGGCGATATTCCAAGTATAAACGCCGATTGTTGAGATAATTGTGATGAGACTTGGTGATAGTATTTAGTGTGAAATTCCAAATATATAAACGCCGATTGTTGAGATTATTGTGATGAGACTTGGCGATAGGATTTAGGGCGAAATTCCAAGCATAAACGCCGATATGTGAGATTATTGTGATGAGACTTGGTGATAGGATTTAGGGCGAAATTCCAAGTATAAAAACACCGATTGTTGAGATTATTAGATGAGACTTGGTGATATGTTTTAGGGCGAAATTCCAAGTATAAACGCCGATTGCTTAGATTATTGTGATGAGACTTGGTGATTTGATTTCGGGCGAAATTCCAAGTATAAACTCCGATTGTTGAGATTATTGTGATGAGACTTGGTGAAAGGATTTAGGGCGAAATTCCAAGTATAAACGGCGATTGTTGAGATTATTGTGATGAGAATTGGTGATAGGATTTAGGGCGAAATTCCAAGTTTAAAAACACGATTGTTGAGATTATTGTGATGAGATTTAGTGATAGGATTTGGGGCGAAATTCCAAATATATATGCCGACTGTTGAGATTATTGTGATGAGACTTGGTGATATGATTTAGGGCGAAATTCCAAGCATATACGCCGATTGTTGAGATTATTGTGATCAGACTTGGCGATAGGATTTAGGGTGAAATTCCAAGCATAAATGCCGATATGTGAGATTATTGTGATAAGACTTGGTGATAGGATTTAGGGCGAAATTCCAAGTATAAAAACACCGATTGTTGAGATTATTGTGATGAGACTTGGTGATATGATTTAGGGCGAATTTCCAAGTAAAAACGCCGGTTGTTGAGATTATTGTGATGAGACATGGTGATATGATTTAGGGCGAAAATCCAAGCATATACGCAGATTAATGAGATTATTGTGTTGAGACCTGGTGATAGGATTTAGGCCGAAATTCCAAGTGTAACGCCGATTGTTGAGATTATTGTGATGAGACTTGGGGAATGGATTTAGGGCAAAATTGCAAGTTTAAACGCCGATTGTTGAGATTAATGTGATGAGACTTGGTGATAGGATTTAGAGCGAAATTCCAAGTTTAAAAACGCCGATTGTTGAGATTATTGTGATGAGACTTAGTGATAGGATTTGGGGCGAAATTCCAAATATAAATGCCGACTGTTGAGATTATTGTGATGAGACTTGGTGATAAGATTTAGGGCGAAATTCCAAGTATAAACGCCGATTGCTTAGATTATTGTGATGAGACTTGGTGAAAGGATTTAGGGTGAAATTTCAAGTATAAACGCTGATTGTTGAGATTATTGTGATGAGACTTGTTGATAGGATTCAATTCGAAATTCCAAGTATAAACGCCGATATTTGAGATAATTGTGATGAGACGTGGTGAAAGGATTTAGGGTGAAATTCCAAGTATAAACGCCGATTGTTGAGATTAATGTGATGAGACTTGGTGATAGGATTTAGGGCGAAATTCCAAGTTTAAAAACACGATTGTTGAGATTATTGTGATGAGACTTAGTGATAGCATTTGGGGCGAAATTCCAAGTATAAACGCAGATTGTTGAGATTATTGTGATGAGACTTGGGGAATGGATTTAGGGCAAAATTGCAAGTATAAACGCCGATTGTTGAGATTAATGTGATGAGACTTGGTGATAGGATTTAGAGCGAAATTCCAAGTTTAAAAACGCCGATTGTTGAGATTAGTGTGATGAGACTTAGTGATAGGATTTGGGGCGAAATTCCAAATATAAATGCCGACTGTTGAGATTATTGTGATGAGACTTGGTGATAAGATTTAGGGCGAATTTCCAAGTAAAAACGCCGGTTGTTGAGATTATTGTGATGAGACATGGTGATATGATTTAGGGCGAAAATCCAAGCATATACGCAGATTAATGAGATTATTGTGTTGAGACCTGGTGATAGGATTTAGGCCGAAATTCCAAGTGTAACGCCGATTGTTGAGATTATTGTGATGAGACTTAGTGATAGGATTTGGGGCGAAATTCCAAATATAAATGCCGACTGTTGAGATTATTGTGATGAGACTTGGTGATAAGATTTAGGGCGAAATTCCAAGTATAAACGCCGATTGCTTAGATTATTGTGATGAGACTTGGTGAAAGGATTTAGGGTGAAATTTCAAGTATAAACGCTGATTGTTGAGATTATTGTGATGAGACTTGTTGATAGGATTCAATTCGAAATTCCAAGTATAAACGCCGATATTTGAGATAATTGTGATGAGACGTGGTGAAAGGATTTAGGGTGAAATTCCAAGTATAAACGCCGATTGTTGAGATTAATGTGATGAGACTTGGTGATAGGATTTAGGGCGAAATTCCAAGTTTAAAAACACGATTGTTGAGATTATTGTGATGAGACTTAGTGATAGCATTTGGGGCGAAATTCCAAGTATAAACGCAGATTGTTGAGATTATTGTGATGAGATTTAGTGATAGGATTTGGGGCGAAATTCCAAATATAAATGCCGACTGTTGAGATTATTGTGATGAGACTTGGTGATATGATTTAGGGCGAAATTCCAAGCATATACGCCGATTGTTGAGATTATTGTGTTGAGACCTGGTGATATGATTTAGGGCGAAATTCCAAGTATAAACGCCGATTGTTGAGATTATTGTGATGAGACTTGGTGATAGTATTTAGTGCGAAATTCCAAATATATAAACGCCGATTGTTGAGATTATTGTGATGCGACATGGTGATATGATTTAGGGTGAAATTCCAAGCAAATACGCAGATTAATGAGATTATTGTGTTGAGACCTGGTGATAGGATTTAGGCCGAAATTCCAAGTATAACGCCGATTGTTGAGATTATTGTGATGAGACTTGGTGATAGGATTTAGGGCGATATTCCAAATATATAAACGCCGATTGTTGAGATTATTGTGATGAGACTTGGCGATAGGATTTAGGGCGAAATTCCAAGCATAAACGCCGATATGTGAGATTATTGTGATGAGACTTGGTGAAAGGATTTAGGGCAAAATTCCAAGTATAAAAACACAGATTGTTGAGATTATTGTGATGAGACTTGGTGATTTGATTTAGGGCGAATTTCCAAGTATAAACGCCGGTTGTTGAGACTATTGTGATGAGTCTTGCTGATAGGATTCAGGGCGAAATTCCAAGTTTAAAAACGCCGATTGTTGAGATTATTGTGATGAGACTGGTGATAGGATTTAGGGCGAAATTCCAAGTATATAAACGTCGATTGTTGAGATTATTGTGATGAGACTTGGTGATAGGATTTAGGGTGAAATTCCAAGCATATACGCCGATTATTGAGATTATTGTGTTGAGACCTGGTGATAGGATTTAGGGCAAAATTCCATGTTTAAAAACGCCGATTGTTGAGATTATTGTGTTGAGACATGGTGATAAGTTTTAAGGCAAAATTCCAAGTATAAACGCCGATTGTTGAGATTATTGTGATGAGACATGGTGATATGATTTAGGGCGAAAATCCAAGCATATACGCAGATTAATGAGATTATTGTGTTGAGACCTTGTGATAGGATTTAGGGCGATATTCCAAGTATAAACGCCGATTGTTGAGATAATTGTGATGAGACTTGGAGATAGTATTTAGTGTGAAATTCCAAATATATAAACGCCGATTGTTGAGATTATTGTGATGAGACTTCGCGATAGGATTTAGGGCGAAATTCCAAGCATAAATGCCGATATGTGAGATTATTGTGATGAGACTTTGTGATAGGATTTAGGGCAAAATTTCAAGTATAAAAACACAGATTGTTGAGATTATTGTGATGAGACTTGGTGATATGATTTAGGGCGAATTTCCAAGTAACGCCGGTTGTTGAGACTATTGTGATGAGACTTGGTGATAGGATTTAGGGCGAAATTCCAAGTTTAAAAACGCCGATTGTTGAGATTATTGTGATGAGACTTAGTGATAGGATTTGGGGCGAAATTCCAAATATAAATGCCGACTGTTGAGATTATTGTGATGAGACTTGGTGATAAGATTTAGGGCGAAATTCCAAGTATAAACGCCGATTGCTTAGATTATTGTGATGAGACTTGGTGATTTGATTTGGGGCGAAATTCCAAGTATAAACGCCGATTGTTGAGATTATTGTGATGAGAATTGTTGATAGGATTTAGGGCGAAATTCCAAGTATAAACGCCGATTGTTGAGATAATTGTGATGAGACTTGGTGAAAGGATTTAGGGTGAAATTCCAAGTATAAACGCCGATTGTTGAGATTATTGTGTTGGTGATAGGATTTAGGGCGAAATTCCAAGTATAAACGTCGATTGTTGAGATTATTGTGATGAGACTTGGTGATAGGATTTAGGGTGAAATTCCAAGCAAATACGTCGATTATTGAGATTATTGTGTTGAGACCTGGTGATAGGATTTAGGGCGAAATTCCAAATATAAATGCCGACTGTTGAGATTATTGTGATGAGACTTGGTGATAAGATTTAGGGCGAAATTCCAAGTATAAACGCCGATTGCTTAGATTATTGTGATGAGACTTGGTGATTTGATTTCGGGCGAAATTCCAAGTATAAACGCCGATTGTTGAGATTATTGTGATGAGACTTATTGATAGGATTTAGGGCGAAATTCCAAGTATAAACGCCGATTGTTGAGATAATTGTGATGAGACTTGGTGAAAGGATTTAGGGTGAAATTCCAAGTATAAACGCCGATTGTTGAGATTATTGTGTTGAGACTTGGTGATAGGATTTAGGGCGAAATTGCAAGTAGAAACGCCGATTGATGAGATTATTGTGATGAGACTTGGTGATAGGATTTAGGGCGAAATTCCAAGTTTAAAAACACGATTGTTGAGATTATTGTGATGAGACTTAGTGATAGCATTTGGGGCGATATTCCAAGTATAAATGCCGACTGTTGAGATTATTGTGATGAGACTTGGTGATATGATTTAGGGTGAAATTCCAAGCATATACGCCGATTGTTGAGATTATTGTGTTGATACCTGGTGATATGATTTAGGGCGAAATTCCAAGTATAAACGCCGATTGTTGAGATTATTGTGATGAGACTTGGCGATAGTATTTAGTGCGAAATTCCAAATATATAAACGCCGATTGTTGAGATAATTGTGATGCGACATGGTGATATGATTTAGGGTGAAATTCCAAGCATATACGCAGATTAATGAGATTATTGTGTTGAGACCTGGTGATAGGATTTAGGCCGAAATTCCAAGTATAACGCCGATTGTTGAGATTATTGTGATGAGACTTGGTGATAGGATTTAGGGCGATATTCCAAATATATAAACGCCGATTGTTGAGATTATTGTGATGAGACATGGTGATATGATTTAAGGCGAAATTCCAAGCATATACGCAGATTAATGAGATTATTGTGTTGAGACCTGGTGAAAGGATTTAGGCCGAAATTCAAAGTATAACGCCGATTGTTGAGATAATTGTGATGAGACTTGGTGATAGTATTTAGTGTGAAATTCCAAATATATAAACGCCGATTGTTGAGATTATTGTGATGAGACTTGGCGATAGGATTTAGGGCGAAATTCCAAGCATAAACGCCGATATGTGAGATTATTGTGATGAGACTTGGTGAAAGGATTTAGGGCAAAATTCCAAGTATAAAAACACAGATTGTTGAGATTATTGTGATGAGACTTGGTGATTTGATTTAGGGCGAATTTCCAAGTATAAACGCCGGTTGTTGAGACTATTGTGATGAGACTTGCTGATAGGATTCAGGGCGAAATTCCAAGTTTAAAAACGCCGATTGTTGAGATTATTGTGATGAGACTGGTGATAGGATTTAGGGCGAAATTCCAAGTATATAAACGTCGATTGTTGAGATTATTGTGATGAGACTTGGTGATAGGATTTAGGGTGAAATTCCAAGCATATACGCCGATTATTAAGATTATTGTGTTGAGACCTGGTGATAGGATATAGGGCGAAATTACAAGTTTAAAAACGCCGATTGTTGAGATTATTGTGTTGAGACATGGTGATAGGATTTAAGGCAAAATTCCAAGTATAAACGCCGATTGTTGAGATTATTGTGATGAGACATGGTGATATGATTTAGGGCGAAAATCCAAGCATATATGCAGATTAATGAGATTATTGAGTTGAGACCTGGTGATAGGATTTAGGGCGATATTCCAAGTATAAACGCCGATTGTTGAGATAATTGTGATGAGACTTGGAGATAGTATTTAGTGTGAAATTCCAAATATATAAACGCCGATTGTTGAGATTATTGTGATGAGACTTCGCGATAGGATTTAGGGCGAAATTCCAAAAATAAATGCTGATATGGGAGATTATTGTGATGAGACTTTGTGATAGGATTTAGGGCAAAATTCCAAAAATAAATGCTGATATGGGAGATTATTGTGATGAGACTTTGTGATAGGATTTAGGGCGAAATTCCAAGTATAAAAACACAGATTGTTGAGATTATTGTGATGAGACTTGGTGATATGATTTAGGGCGAATTTCCAAGTAAAAACGCCGGTTGTTGAGACTATTGTTATGAGACTTGGTGATAGGATTTCGGGCGAAATTCCAAATATAAATGCCGACTGTTGAGATTATTGTGATGAGACTTGGTGATAAGATTTAGGGCGAAATTCCAAGTATAAACTCCGATTGCTTAGATTATTGTGATGAGACTTGGTGATTTGATTTGGGGCGAAATTCCAAGTCTAAACGCCGATTGTTGAGATTATTGTGATGAGAATTGTTGATAGGATTTAGGGCGAAATTCCAAGTATAAACGCCGATTGTTGAGATAATTGTGATGAGACTTGGTGAAAGGATTTAGTGTGAAATTCCAAGTATAAATGCCGATTGTTGAGATTATTGTGTTGGTGATAGGATTTAGGGCGAAATTCCAAGTATAAACGTCGATTGTTGAGATTTTTGTGATGAGACTTGGTGATAGGATTTAGGGTGAAATTCCAAGCATATACGTCGATTATTGAGATTATTGTGTTGAGCCCTGGTGATAGGATTTAGGGCGAAATTCCAAGTATAAACGACGATTGTTGAGATTATTGTGATGAGACTTGGTGATAGGATTTAGGGCGAAATTGCAAGTATAAACGCCGATTGTTGAGATTAATGTGATGAGACTTGGTGATAGGATTTAGGGCGAAATTCCAAGTAAAAACGCCGGTTGTTGAGACTATTGTGATGAGACTTGGTGATAGGATTTAGGGCGAAATTCCAAGTTTAAAAATGCCGATTGTTGAGATTATTGTGATGAGACATAGTGATATGATTTGGGGCGAAATTCCAAATATAAATGCCGACTGTTGAGATTATTGTGATGAGACTTGGTGATAAGATTTAGGGCGAAATTCCAAGTATAAACGCCGATTGCTTAGATTATTGTGATGAGACTTGGTGATTTGATTTGGGGCGAAATTCCAACTATAAACGCCGATTGTTGAGATTATTGTATTGAGATTTGGTGATAGGATTTAGGGCGAAATTCCAAGTATAAACGCCGATTGTTGAGATTATTGTGATGAGACTTGTTTATAGGATTTATGGCGAAATTCCAAGTATAAAAACACCGATTGTTGAGATTATTGTGATGAGACTTGGTGATAGGATTTAGGGTGAAATTCCAAATATAAATGCCGATTGTTGAGATTATTGTGATGAGACTTGGTGATAGGATTTAGGGTGAAATTCCAAGTATAAACGCCGATTGTTGAGATTATTGTGATGAGACTTGCTGATAGGATTTATGGCGAAATTCTAAGTGTAAACGCCGATTGTTGAGATTATTGTGATTGACACGACTTCTATTGAAGTTGATGCCCCTCCTTGTTCGGGTGGTGTTCGGCGGTCGACGTCACCGGCCTTCTAGCCACCATTGATCAGTTTTTCATTTTCCATTGGTTTTGTCTGGTCTCTTTACACACCTGTTTCATATCCCAGTAATTATATGTTGTGTATTTAACCCTCTGCTTCCCCTCATTTCTCTGTCGGTGATTGTTTGTTTGTTATGTACGTGTTGTTCCTGTATCGGTGTGCGACGGGTTATTGTTTTACCCGGATTCTTTTTCTACGTTGGTTTTGGAAATAAATATTCCATTTTTCAACCACTCTGTTTTCTCCTGCGCCTGACTTCCCTGCCACCAACATACACGGATTATGACAGTGATGAGACTTGGTGATAGGATTTAGGGCGAAATTCCAAGTATAAATACCGATATTTGAGATTATTTTGATGAGACTTGGTGATAGGATTTAGGGCAAAATTCCAAGTATACAAACGCCGATTGTTTAGATTATTGTGATGAGACTTGGTGATAGGATTTAGGGCGAAATTCCAAGGAAATACGCCGATTGTTGAGATTATTGTGTTGAGAACTGGTGATAGGATTTAGGGCGAAATTCCAAGTATAAACGCCGATTGTTGAGATTATTGTGATGAGACTTGGTGATAGGATTAAGGGTGAAATTCCAAGTATAAACGCCGATTGTTGACATTATTGTGATGATACTTGGTGATAGGATTTAGGGCGAAATTCCAAGTATAAACGCCGATTGTTGAGATTATTGTGATGAGACTTGGTGATATGATTTAGGGAGAAATTCCAAGTATAAACGCCGATATGTGAGATTAATGTGATGAGACTTGGTGATAGGATTTAGGGCGAAATTCCAAGTTTAAAAACGCGATTGTTGAGATTATTGTGATGAGACTTGGTGATAGGATTTAGGGCGAAATTGCAAGTATAAACGCCGATTGTTGAGATTATTGTGATGAGACTTGGTGATAGGATTTAGGGAGAAATTCCAAGTATAAACGCAGATTGTTGAGATTATTTTGATGAGATTTAGTGATAGGATTTGGGGCGAAATTCCAAATATAAATGCCGACTGTTGAGATTATTGTGATGAGACTTGGTGATAAGATTTAGGGCGAAATTCCAAGTATAAATGCCGATTGCTTAGATTATTGTGATGAGACTTGGTGAAAAGATTTAGGGTGAAATTCCAAGCATAAACGCCGATTGTTGAGATTATTGTGATGAGACTTGGTGATAGGATTTAGTGCGAAATTCCAAATATATAAACGCCGATTGTTGAGATTATTGTGATCAGACCTGGTGATAGGATTTAGGTTGAAATTCCAAATATAAACGCCGATAAGTGAGATTATTGTGATGAGACTTGGCTATAGGATTTAGTGTGAAATTCCAACTATAAATGACGATTGTTGAGATTATTGTGATGAGACTTGGTGATAGGATTTATGGCGAAATTCCAAGTATAAACACAGATTTTTGAGATTATTGTAATGAGATTTAGTGATAGTATTTAGGGCAAAATTCCAAGAATATACGCCGATTGTTGAGATTATTGTGATGAGACTTGGTGATAGGATTTAGGGCAAAATTCCAAGTATAAACGCCGATTGTTGAGATTATTGTGATGAGACTTGGTGATAGGATATAATGCAAAAATTCCAAGTATAAACGCCAATTGTTGAGATTATTGTGATGAGACTTGTTTATAGGATTTATGGCGAAATTCCAAGTATAAAAACACCGATTGTTGAGATTATTGTGATGAGACTTGGTGATAGGATTTAGGGTGAAATTCCAAATATAAATGCCGATTGTTGAGATTATTGTGATGAGACTTGGTGATAGGATTTAGGGTGAAATTCCAAGTGTAAACGCCGATTGTTGAGATTATTGTGATGAGACTTGGTGATAGGATTTATGGCGAAATTCTAAGTGTAAACGCCGATTGTTGAGATTATTGTGATTGACACGACTTCTATTGAAGTTGATGCCCCTCCTTGTTCGGGTGGTGTTCGGCGGTCGACGTCACCGGCCTTCTAGCCACCATTGATCAGTTTTTCATTTTCCATTGGTTTTGTCTGGTCTCTTTACACACCTGTTTCATATCCCAGTAATTATATGTTGTGTATTTAACCCTCTGCTTCCCCTCATTTCTCTGCCGGTGATTGTTTGTTTGTTATGTACGTGTTGTTCCTGTATCGGTGTGCAACGGGTTATTGTTTTACCCGGATTCTTTTTCTACGTTGGTTTTGGAAATAAATATTCAATTTTTCAACCACTCTGTTTTCTCCTGCGCCTGACTTCCCTGCCACCAACATACACGGATTATGACAGTGATGAGACTTGGTGATAGGATTTAGGGCGAAATTCCAAGTATAAATACCGATATTTGAGATTATTTTGATGAGACTTGGTGATAGGATTTAGGGCAAAATTCCAAGTATACAAACGCCGATTGTTTAGATTATTGTGATGAGACTTGGTGATAGGATTTAGGGCGAAATTCCAAGGAAATACGCCGATTGTTGAGATTATTGTGTTGAGAACTGGTGATAGGATTTAGGGCGAAATTCCAAGTATAAACGCCGATTGTTGAGATTATTGTGATGAGACTTGGTGATAGGATTTAGGGTGAAATTCCAAGTATAAACGCCGATTGTTGACATTATTGTGATGAGACTTGGTGATAGGATTTAGGGCGAAATTCCAAGCATAAACGCCGATTGTTGAGATTATTGTGCTGAGACTTGGTGATAGGATTTAGGGAGAAATTCCAAGTGTAAACACCGATATGTGAGATTATTGTGATGAGACTTGGTGATAGGATTTAGGGCGAAATTCCACGTTTTAAAACGCCGATTGTTGAGATTATTGTGATGAGACTTGGTGATCGGATTTAGGGTGAAATTCCAAGTATATACGCCGATTGTTGAGATTACTGTTGAGATTATTGTGATGAGACTTGGTGATATGATTTAGGGCGAAATTCCAAGTATAAACGCCGATTGTTGAGATTATTGTGATGAGACTTGGTGATAGGATTTAGGGCAAAATTCCAAGTATACAAACGCCGATTGTTTAGATTATTGTGATGAGACTTGGTGATAGGATTTAGGGCGAAATTCCAAGGAAATACGCCGATTGTTGAGATTATTGTGTTGAGAACTGGTGATAGGATTTAGGGCGAAATTCCAAGTATAAACGCCGATTGTTGAGATTATTGTGATGAGACTTGGTGATAGGATTTAGGGAGAAATTCCAAGTATAAACGCCGATATGTGAGATTATTGTGATGAGACGTGGTGATAGGATTTAGGGCGAAATTCAAAGTTTAAACTCCAATTGTTGAGATAATTGTGATGAGACTTGGTGATAGGATTTAGGGGGAAAATCCAAGCATAAACGCGATTGTTGAGATTATTGTGCTGAGACTTGGTGATAGGATTTAGGGCAAAATTCCAAGTGTAAACACCGATATGTGAGATTATTGTGATGAGACTTGGTGATAGTATTTAGGGCGAAAATCCAAGCATAAACGCCAATTGTTGAGATTATTGTGATGAGACTTGGTGATAGGATTTAGGCCGAAATTCCAAGCATATACGCCGATGGTTTAGATTATTGTGATGAGACTTGTTGATAGGATGTAGGGCGAAATTCCAAGCAAATACGCCGATTGTTGAGATTATTGTGTTGAGAACTGGTGATTGGATTTAGGGCGAAATTCCAAGTATAACCGCCGATTGTTGAGATTATTGTGATGAGACTTGGTGATAGAATTTAGGGCGAAATTCCAAGTATAAATGGCAATTGTTGAGATAATTGTGATGAGACTTGGTGATAGGATTTAGGGTGAAATTCCAAGTATAAATGCCAATTGTTGAGATTATTGTGATGAGACTTGGTGATAGGATTTGGTGGGAAATTCCAAGTATAAATGCCGATTGTTGAGATAATTGTGATGAGACTTGGTGATAGGATTAGGGCGAAATTCCAAGTATAAACACCGACATGTGAGATTATTGTGATGAGACTTGGTGATAGGATTTGGTGGGAAATTCCAAGTATAAATGCCGATTGTTGAGATTATTGTGATGAGATTTGGTGATAGGATTTACAGCGAAATTCCAAGTATAAACACCGATATGTGAGATTATTGTGATGAGACTTGGTGATAGGATTTCGGGCGAATTTCCAAGTTTTAAAATGCCGATTGTTGAGATTATTGTGATGAGACTTGGTGATAGGATTAAGGGCGAAATTCCAAATATATAAACGCCGATTGTTGAGATTATTGTGATGAGACTTGGTGATAGGATTTAGGGTGAAATTCCAAGCATAAACGCCGATTGTTGAGATTATTGTGATTGTCACGACTTCTACTGAAGTTGATGCCCCTCCTTTTTTGGGTGGTGTTCGGCGGTCGACGTCACCGGCCTTCTAGCCACCATTGATCAGTTTTTCATTTTCCATTGGTTTTGTCTGGTCTCTTTACACACCTGTTTCATATCCCAGTAATTATATGTTGTGTATTTAACCCTCTGCTTCCCCTCATTTCTCTGTCGGTGATTGTTTGTTATGTACGTGTTGTTCCTGTATCGGTGTGCGACGGGTTATTGTTTTACCCGGATTCTTTTTCTACGTTGGTTTTGGAAATAAATATTCCATCGTTCAACCACTCTGTTTTTCTCCTGCGCCTGACTTCCCTGCCACCTACAAACACGGACTATGACAGTGATGAGACTTGGTGATAGGATTTAGGGCGAAATTCCAAGCAAATTCGCGGATTGTTGAGATTATTGTGTTGAGAACTGATGATAGGATTTAGGGTGAAATTCCAAGTATAAACGCCGATTGTTGAGATTATTGTGATGATACTTGGTGATAGGATTTAGGGTGAAATTCCAAGTATAAACGGCGATTGTTGAGATTATTGTGATGAGACTTGGTGATAGGATTTAGGGAGAAATTCTAAGTATAAACGCCGATATGTGAGATTATTGTGATGAGACTTGGTGATAGGATTTAGGTCGAAATTCCAAGTATAAACGCTGATTGTTGAGATTATTGTGATGAGAATTGGTGATAGGTATTAGGGCGAAATTCCAAGTATATAAACGCCGATTGTTTAGATTATTGTGATGAGACTTGTTGATAGGATTTAGGGCGAAATTCCAAGCAAATACGCCGATTGTTGAGATTATTGTGTTGAGAACTGGTGATTGGATTTAGGGCGAAATTCCAAGTATAACCGCCGATTGTTGAGATTATTGTGATGAGACTTGGTGATAGGATTTAGGGCGAAATTCCAAGTATAAATGGCAATTGTTGAGATAATTGTGATGAGACTTGGTGATAGGATTTAGGGTGAAATTCCAAGTATAAATGCCAATTGTTGAGATTATTGTGATGAGACTTGGTGATAGGATTTGGTGGGAAATTCCAAGTATAAATGCCGATTGTTGAGATAATTGTGATGAGACTTGGTGATAGGATTAGGGCGAAATTCCAAGTATAAACACCGACATGTGAGATTATTGTGATGAGACTTGGTGAAAGGATTTGGTGGGAAATTCCAAGTATAAATGCCGATTGTTGAGATTATTGTGATGAGACTTGGTGATAGGATTTAGGGTGAAATTCCAAGTTTTAAAATGCCGATTGTTGAGATTATTGTGATGAGACTTGGTGATAGGATTTAGGTTGAAATTCCAAGCATAAACGCCGATTGTTGATATTATTGTGATGAGACTTGGTGATAGGATTTAGGGCAGAATTCCAAGTGTAAATACCGATATGTGAGATACTTATGATGAGACTTGGTGAAAGAATTTAGGGCGAAATTCCAAGTATAAAAACGCCGATTGTTGAGATTATTGTGATGAGACTTGGTGATAGGATTTATGGCGAAATTCCAAGTATAAACACCGATATGTGAGATTATTGTGATGAGACTTGGTGATAGGATTTAGAGCGAAATTCCAAGTTTTAAAATGCCAATTGTTGAGATTATTGTGATGAGACTTGGTGATAGGATTTAGGGCGAAATTCCAAGCATAAACGCCAATTGTTGAGATTATTGTGATGAGACTTGGTGATAGGATTTAGGGCGAAATTCCAAGCATATACGCTGATGGTTGAGATTATTGTGTTGAGACTTGGTGATCGGATTTGGGGTGAAATTCCAAGTATAAACGCCTATTTTTGAGATTATTGTGATGAGACTTGGTGATAGGATTAGGGCGAAATTCCAAGTATAAACGCCGATTGTTGAGATTATTGTGATGAGACTTGGTGATAGGATTTAGGGAGAAATTCAAAGTATAAACAGCGATATGTGAGATTATTGTGATGAGACTTGGTGATAGGATTTAGGGCGAAATTCCAAGTATAAACGCCGATTGTTGAGATTATTGTGAAGAGACTTGGTGATAGGATTTAGGGAGAAATTCCAAGTATAAAAACGCAGATTGTTGAGATTATTGTGGTGAGACTTGGTGATAGGATTTAGGGCGAAATTCCAAGCATATATGCCTATTGTTGAGATTATTGTGTTGAGACATGGTGATAGGATTTAGGGCGAAATTCCAAGTATAAAATGCCGATTGTTGAGATTATTGTGATGAGACTTGGTGATTGGATGTAGGGCGAAATTCCAAGCATATACACCGATATGTGAGATTATTGTTATGAGACTTGGTGATAGGATTTAGGGAGAAATTCCAAGTATAAACAGCGATATGTGAGATTATTGTGATGAGACTTGGTGAAAGGATTTAGGGCGAAATTCCAAGTATAAAATGCCGATTGTTGAGATTATTGTGATGAGACTTGGTGATTGGATGTAGGGCGAAATTCCAAGTATAAACGCCAATTGTTGAGATTATTGTGATGAGACTTGGTGATAAGATTTATGGCAAAATTCCGAGTATAAACGCAGATTGTTGAGATTATTGTGATGAGACTTAGTGATAGGATTTAGGTCTTAATTCCAAGTATAAACGCCGATTGTTGAGATTATTGTGATGAGACTTGGTGATAGGATTTAGGGCAAAATTCCAAGTATAAATACCGATATGTGAGATTATTTTGATGAGACTTGGTGATAGGATTTAGGGAGAAATTCCAAGTATAAAAACGCCGATTGTTGAGATTATTGTGATGAGACTTGGTGATATGATTTTTGGGCAAAATTTCAATTATAAACGCCGATTGTTGCGATAGAGATAAGGGTTTGAATATTTTTCTGATAAGGTATTCTGCAATTGTTCTATGTATTTTGCAATTGGTATATGTATCATGTCACGCAAGGAGGATTTGGAGAGGATATTTGAGTTACAGGATGTCTTAGACATTTTGCAGTACCTGGGGAGAGCTATTATATACTGTACTCTGTACCAACTTCTGCCTACAATTGTATTACTAAAGGATTATTTTAGTACTTAACCTGTTTGGGAACCTGGGATGTTTGCGTCCCGCCCTAGTCAACAGCCAGTGGAATCGCGTCGCGCGAAATACAAATACCTCATAAATGCTATAACTTCAATTTCTCAAACATATAACTATTTTACACCATTTTATAGATACACCTCTCCTGAATCGAACCACGTTGTCCGATTTCAAAAAGGCTTTACAGCAAAAGCAAAACATTAGATTATGTTAGGAGAGTACCCTCCCAAAAATAATCACACTGCCATTTTCAAAGCAACTAGCATGCAACACAAATACCAAAAACACAGCTAAATGCAGCACTAACCTTTGACAATCTTCATCAGATGACACACCTAGGACATCATGTTACACAATACATGCATTTTTTGTTCGATAAAGTTCATATTTATATATAAAAACAGCATTTTACATCGGCGCGTGACATTCAGAAAATATTTTCCCTCAAATGCTTCCGGTGAATCAACGCTACAATTTACTAAATTACTATTCGAAAACATTGTTAAAATTTAATATTGTCATTCAAAGAATTATAGATGAACATCTCGTGAATGCAACCGCATTGTCACGTCCTGGCCAGTATAAGGTTAATTGGTATTGTAGTTTGGTCAGGACGTGGCAGAGGGTAGTAGTTTTATGTGGTTCGGGGTGGTGTGTTTGTTGAAGGGGCATTTGATTTTTGAGCCAGCACATACCTGCTGCGTTTTGGTCCTCCTTCACCGACGACAACCGTGACAGAATCTCCCACCAAATATGGACCAAGCAGCAGAGGAAGGAGCAGAGGGACTTCGAGTTGGACTGGCGGGAGAAATGGACCTGGGAGGAAGTTCTGGACGGGGCCGGACCTTGGCACCAGGCTGGGGATTATCGCCGCCCGCAGTGGGAAATTGAGGCAGCCAAGGCAGAGAGGCAGAGCTACGAGGCCATGGACGCGCTGAGGGAGAAGCACGAGAGGCATCCCCAATAATTTTTTTTGGGGGGGCACACGGGTAGTTTGGCTAGGCCTAGGAAGAGCCGAAAGCCAGCTACCCGTGGTTATATGGAGGAGCGTATGTGGTGGAGAGCGCCATGTTTCGCTGAGGAGCGCACTCTCTCACCAATACGCACGCACAGTCCGGTGCGCGTTATTCCAGCCCCTCGCAGGTGCCGTGCTAGAGCGGGCATCCAGCCTGGTAGGAGGATGCCTGCACAGCGCATCTGGTCGCCGGTACGCCTCCGAGGACCAGGCTACCCAACTCCCGCTCTACGCACGGCTACCATCTGGCCCCTGCACAGCCCAGTCTGCCCTGTACGAGCACCCCGCTCGTACAGGGCTACTAGTTCCATCCAGCCAAGGCGGGTTGTGCAGGAGGTAAGATCAAGACCGACTGTGCGCCTCCATAGCCCTGGGTTTCCAGCTCCTGTCTCTCGTGCGAACCCGGAAGTGCGTCAACCCAGTCCGACTCGTCCTGTTCCCGCTCCCCGCACTAGCCTGGAGGTGCGTGTTCACAATCTGGTAAGCCCAGTACCAGCACCACGCACCAGGCTTCAAGTGCGTAAACCCAGCCTCGCCAGTCAACAGTCACCAGAGCTGCCCGCCAGTCAACAGTCACCAGAGCTGCCCGCCAGTCAACAGTCACCAGAGCTGCCCGCCAGTCAACAGTCACCAGAGCTGCCCGCCAGTCAACAGTCGTCAGAGCTGCCCGCCAGTCAACAGTCGTCAGAGCTGCCCGCCAGTCAACAGTCGTCGGAGCTGCCCGCCAGTCAACAGTCGCTGGAGTGGCCAGACTGCGCTGAACTGCCGGAGTGGCCAGACTGCGCTGAACTGCCGGAGTGGCCAGACTGCGCTGAACTGCCGGAGTGGCCAGACTGCGCTGAACTGCCGGAGTGGCCAGACTGCGCTGAACTGCCGGAGTGGCCAGACTGCGCTGAACTGCCGGAGTGGCCAGACTGCCCTGAACTGCCGGAGTGGCCAGACTGCGCTGAACTGCCGGAGTGGCCAGACTGCCCTGAACTGCCAGACTGCCCAGACTGTCCCGAGCCGCCAGACTGGCCAGACTGCCCCGAGCTGCCAGACTGGCCAGACTGCCCCGAGCTGCCAGACTGCCCAGACTGCCCCGAGCTGCCAGACTGCCCAGACTGCCCCGAGCTGCCAGACTGCCCAGACTGCCCCGAGCGGCCAGACTGGCCAGACTGCCCCGAGCTGCCAGAGTGGCCCGACTGCCTGGAACGGCCAGAACCGGAGCCACCTCCTGATATAGGTGGGTTGGGGAGGGGGGGGTGTAGCACAGTGCCGTCGTTGACGGCAGCCACCCTCCCTTCCCTCCCTTTTTAGTAGAGTGGAAATTTTGTTTTGTTGTTTGGGGTTGTGGTTTGTTTTTTGTTTTTTGTTTTTGTAAGGTGCTTCCGGGGTTAGCACCTTTAAGGGGGGGGTACTGTCACGTCCTGGCCAGTATAAGGTTAATTGGTATTGTAGTTTGGTCAGGACGTGGCAGAGGGTATTCGTTTTATGTGGTTCGGGGTGGTGTGTTTGTTGAAGGGGCATTTGATTTAAGTATTCCGGGGTTTTTGGGCACTGTTTGGTTGTCATGTATTCTATGGTTAGTCTAGTGTGTGTGTTTCTATGTTGAGTTAATTGGGGTTGGACTTCCAATTGAAGGCAGCTGTTTGGTGTTGCCTTTGATTGGAAGTCCTATATTAGTTGGGTGTGTTTGTCTTGTATTTTGTGGGAGATTGTTCTGTGTTTAGCCTTGTGCCTTACCAGACTGTTTTTGTTGATCGTTCGTTCTTTGTTATTTTGGTGTTCATTTAGTATTTGTTAAAAATCAAGATGAGCCTGCACATACCTGCTGCGTTTTGGTCCTCCTTCACCGACGACAACCGTGACAGAATCTCCCACCAAATATGGACCAAGCAGCAGAGGAAGGAGCAGAGGGACTTCGAGTTGGACTGGCGGGAGAAATGGACCTGGGAGGAAGTTCTGGACGGGGCCGGACCTTGGCACCAGGCTGGGGATTATCGCTGCCCGCAGTGGGAAATTGAGGCAGCCAAGGCAGAGAGGCAGAGCTACGAGGCCATGGACGCGCTGAGGGAGAAGCACGAGAGGCACCCCCAAGAATTTTTTTTGGGGGGGCACACGGGTAGTTTGGCTAGGCCTAGGAAGAGCCGGAAGCCAGCTACCCGTGGTTATATGGAGGAGCGTATGTGGTGGAGAGCGCCATGTTTCGCTGAGGAGCGCACTCTCTCACCCATACGCACGCACAGTCCGGTGCGCGTTATTCCAGCCCCTCGCAGGTGCCGTGCTAGAGCGGGCATCCAGCCTGGTAGGAGGATGCCTGCGCAGCGCATCTGGTCGCCGGTACGCCTCCGAGGACCAGGCTACCCAACTCCCGCTCTACGCACGGCTACCATCAGGCCCCTGCACAGCCCAGTCTGCCCTGTACGAGCACCCCGCTCGTACAGGGCTACTAGTTCCATCCAGCCAAGGCGGGTTGTGCAGGAGGTAAGATCAAGACCGACTGTGCGCATCCATAGCCCTGGGTTTCCAGCTCCTGTCTCTCGTGCAAACCCGGAAGTGCGTCAACCCAGTCCGACTCGTCCTGTTCCCGCTCCCCGCACTAGCCTGGAGGTGCGTGTTCACAATCTGGTAAGCCCAGTACCAGCACCACGCACCAGGCTTCAAGTGCGTAAACCCAGCCTCGCCAGTCAACAGTCACCAGAGCTGCCCGCCAGTCAACAGTCACCAGAGCTGCCCGCCAGTCAACAGTCACCAGAGCTGCCCGCCAGTCAACAGTCACCAGAGCTGCCTGCCAGTCAACAGTCGTCAGAGCTGCCCGCCAGTCAACAGTCGTCAGAGCTGCCCGCCAGTCAACAGTCGTCGGAGCTGCCCGCCAGTCAACAGTCGCCGGAGTGGCCAGACTGCGCTGAACTGCCGGAGTGGCCAGACTGCGCTGAACTGCCGGAGTGGCCAGACTGCGCTGAACTGCCGGAGTGGCCAGACTGCGCTGAACTGCCGGAGTGGCCAGACTGCGCTGAACTGCCGGAGTGGCCAGACTGCGCTGAACTGCCGGAGTGGCCAGACTGCCCTGAACTGCCGGAGTGGCCAGACTGCGCTGAACGGCCGGAGTGGCCAGACTGCGCTGAACTGCCGGAGTGGCCAGACTGCCCTGAACTGCCGGAGTGGCCAGACTGCCCTGAACTGCCGGAGTGGCCAGACTGTCCTGAACGGCCGGAGTGGCCAGACTGTCCAGAGCCGCCAGGAAGCACACCTTTAAGGGGGGGGTACTGTCACGTCCTGGCCAGTATAAGGTTAATTGGTATTGTATTTTGGTCAGGACGTGGCAGAGGGTATTCGTTTTATGTGGTTCGGGGTGGTGTGTTTGTTGAAGGGGCATTTGATTTAAGTATTCCGGGGTTTTTGGGCACTGTTTGGTTGTCATGTATTCTATGGTTAGTCTAGTGTGTGTGTTTCTATGTTGAGTTAATTGGGGTTGGACTTCCAATTGAAGGCAGCTGTTTGGTGTTGCCTTTGATTGGAAGTCCTATATTAGTTGGGTGTGTTTGTCTTGTATTTTGTGGGAGATTGTTCTGTGTTTAGCCTTGTGCCTTACCAGACTGTTTTTGTTGATCGTTCGTTCTTTGTTATTTTGGTGTTCATTTAGTATTTATTAAAAATCAAGATGAGCCTGCACATACCTGCTGCGTTTTGGTCCTCCTTCACCGACGACAACCGTGACACGCATTGCCAGATTTAAAAATAACTTTAATGGGAAATCACACTTTGCAATAAACGAGGTGCTATGCTCAGAAAAATAGGCTAGGCAATACAGGTTAGCGCCATCTTGGAACCATCTAAAATCAAATA
This sequence comes from Salmo trutta, assembly GCF_901001165.1. NCBI lineage: Eukaryota > Metazoa > Chordata > Actinopteri > Salmoniformes > Salmonidae > Salmo > Salmo trutta. The sequence goes on along the minus strand of NC_042965.1, from coordinate 41,803,944 downwards.
TACTATTGTAAATATTCCCTTACCTTTGATTATCTTCATCAGAAGGCACTTCCAGGAATCACAGGTCCACAAGAAATGTAGTTTTGTTCGAAAAAGTTAATAATTTATGTCCCAATAGCTCCTTCTTGTTAGCGCGTTCCGAAGGCTACTCATAATGTACGAGGCGCGCGGGACTTGTCCTCACGAATGTGCAAAAAATATATATTTACGTTCGTTCAAACATGTCAAACGTTGTATAACATAAATTGTTAGGGCCTTTTTCAATCAGAGCTTCAATAATATTCAAGGCGGACGATTGCATTGTCTTACTAAACGTTTCGGAATGAATGGGTACCCACGGGCGCCCGCATCATAGTAGTAGTGGCCCTCCCCATATGACCAACTTTCCAGGCCTCTCGTTCGGTCAGTTTTTACCGGAGAAGACTCAAACCACTTTGTAAAGACTGTTGACATCTAGTGGAAGCCTTAGGAAGTGCTAAATGAATCCTAACTCACGGTGTGTTTCATAGGCAAAGTGTTGAAGGTGATTCCACAAATCAGATTTCCACTTCCTGCATGGAATCTTCTCAGGTTTTATCCTGCCATATGAGTTCTGTTATACTCACAGACACCATTCAAACAGTTTTAGAAACTTTAGAGTGTTTTCTATCCAAATCTACTAATAATATGCATATTCTAGTTACTGGGCAGGAGTAGTAACCATATTAAATCGGGTACGTTTTTTATCCGGGCCGTGCAAATACTGCCCCCTAGCCCCAACAGGTTTTAAACAAAGAGTCTGTGTTTCCTTTCCATTACTAATTTCTGTGTATGGTAATTACATAGTCCTGATCATTTGTTGAAGAAATTGACCTACAGGCGCTTGGATTGGAATCTAAGGAAATTGATTCCAAACTTTTGGAACATAAGGAAAGTTGTTCGAAGGTTACTTATTCTAAGGTTAATTGTCTCCTGAATTTAAATTTAAGGAAATTGATTCCGGATTATTGGAACATAAGGGCATTTTTCCAGGGTTAGGAAGCCTAAGGTTTATTGGCTCCTGATGTGGAATCTAAGGAAATTGATTCCGGATTGTTGAAACACAAGGACATTTGTTCCAGGTAGGCTGTTTGGTATGCCTTTTGTAGACCATTTGGTAGATGGCATTGTTGCCCACTTGTTAGGCCTTTGGTAGAGCTCTTGGTAGGCCTGTTGTTAGGGCGCTTGGTAGGCTGTTTGTTAAGCCTTTGGTAGAATGGCATGGTAGGCGGTTTGTTAAAACTGCATGGTAGAGCACTTAGTAGGTCGTTTGGTAAGCGGATTGGTAAGCCATTTGGTAGTCTGTTTGGTAGACCATTTAGTAGTCCTAATTATTGGACCATAAGGACATATGTTCCAGGGTTAATAAGCCTAAGGTACATTTGGGTCCTGAATTGCAATCAAAAAAAAAATATTCTGGATATTTGGAACATGAGGACATTTGTTCCAGAGTTAGGAAGCCAAACACGGAACCCAAACCGGCTGCGCGCGTGCGCCATCGTGCACCATCGTGCATAAATGTATTTTGTCCCCCCACACCAAACACGATCACGACACGCAGCTTAAAATATCAAAACAAACTCTGAACAAATTACATTAATTTGGGGACAGGTCGAAAAGCATTAAACATTTATGGCAATTTAGCTAGTTAGCTTGCACTTGGTTGCTAATTTGTCCTATTTAGCTAGCTTGCTGTTGCTAGCTAATTTGTCCTGGGATATAAACATTGAGTTGTTATTTTACCTGAAATGCACAAGGTCCTCTACTCCGTCAATTAATCCACACATAAAACGGTCAACCGAATCGTTTCTAGTCATCGCTCTTCCTTCCAGGCTTTTTCTTCTCTTGACTTTATATTGCAATTGGCAACTTTCATAAATTAGGTGCATTACCGCCACTGACCTCATTTTTCTTTCAGTCACCAACGTGGGTATAACCAATGAGGAGATGGCACATGGGTACCTGCTTTTATAAACCAATGAGGAGATGGGAGAGGCAGGATTTGCAGTGCGATCTGTGTCACAAATAGAACTGACTTCTATTTTAGCCTTTGGCAATGCAGACGCTCGTTGGGGTGCGCGAGCAGTGTGGGTGCAATAACTGAATAATATCAATTTCTACATTTATTTTGCAACGCTCGCACACGCGACGTGAGCGGTGAAGTCAACCTGTAAAGTTAATTGGAATCTACAGAAATTGATTCCAGATTGATTATTGGAAGATAAGGAAATTTGTTCCAGAGTTAGGAAGCCTAAAGTGAATTGGCTCCGGAATTGGAATCTAACAAAATTGATTCCGGATTATTGGAACATAAGGAAAATTGTTCCAGGGTTAGGAAGCCTAAAGTTAATTGGCTCCTGATTTGGAATCTAAAGAAATTGATTCCAGATTATTGGAACATAAGGACATTTGTTCCAGGGTTAGGAAGCCTAAGGTTAATTGGCTCCTGAATTTGAATCTAAGGAAATTGATGGTAGGCTTTTGGTTCTTTTTCTTCTTTTTCTTTAATTTTCTTCTTCTTCTCCTTCTTCTTCTTCTTCTTCTTGAAAGCCAAATTGAGGAGTGGGGCCACTGCTCCTTCTTCTTCTTCTGTTTCTTCTTCTTTTATAATTTTTCTTCTTCATCTTCTTCTTCTACCAAACGGAAGGCCCTTTGGTAGGCTGTTTGATAGGTTGCTTGATAGTATGTTTGGTAGGCCTTTGGTAGGCTGATTGGTAGGTTTTTGGTAGACAGTTTGGTATGCCTTTGGTAGTCTGTTTAGTAGAGGCAGAATGATGCCACCCCTTCTTCTTCATCATCATCTTCTTCTTCTGTTTCTTCTTTTTTTACTTTTTCTCTTTTTTTCATATTTTTCTGCTTTCTCTTCTTTCTCTTCTTTTTCTTCTTCTTCTTTTTCTTCTTCTTAAACGTATTTGTCTAAGAGAGTCCAATGTCTAAGAGAGTCCAATGTCTAAGAGAGTCCAATGTCTAAGAGAGTCCATTGCTCGCTGCGTCCAGAAAGGGTGTCCTTTGCGCAGGTCACTGTTGAATAAACCCTGGATGAATACTAAACAGTGTTCTCAGCTCCAAGAGGTAGTTTTTCTACAACAATTTTGGAGCTGTGACCCGGATGGAAGGGAGATGAACACCTGACTGACCGTCCTGACCAGAACCTAGACATCTCTTCAGTATACCACAAATGGAGGTAAAGGGACCTTTAAAAAGATAGTCTGTTGTTCGGTCGGGCGGGGCGGATTAGGCTCTTCCTCTCTCCATCCAACTATTGAGGTAAAATTCTCTTGATTGTTAAATGCATTCTTAGATATATAAACATATATATGAACTGGTTCATCAGGTAGGCAGCCTAAGGTTATTTGGCTTTTGAATTGGAATCTAAGAACATTTATTCTGGAGTATTGGAACATAAGGACATTTGTTCCAGGATTAGGAAGCCTAAGGTTAATTTGCTCCTGAGTTGGAATCTAAGGAAATTGATTCTGGAGTATTGGAACATAAGGACATTTGTTCCAGGGTTAGGAAGCCTAAAGTTAATTGGCTTCTGAATTGAAATCTAAGGAAATTGATTCCGGATATTTGGAACATAAGTACATTTGTTCCAGGGTTAGGAAGCTGAAATTTTTTTGGCTCCTACATGGAAATGTAAGGAAATGTATTCAGGATTATATGACATTTGAAGGTTAGAGTAAGTAGGCTGATAGCAGAGAGCCAATAGAATGGGTAAAACAAAATGAAGAATATATGTGTTCTGAAAGAAAGATAATAACTGTTTTTAATAGTGATATTCCCATATGGACTGATAATCAATGCCTACACTTGATAGTTAGGAATAATGGGGGGAAAAAAGAGTTCCTCCAGGATACCATCCGAAACCCCAGCAGGAAAAATACAGGCTGCGTTAGGAAACGCCAATACAGATGTACGTACAGTAGTCCAAACCCACGGATAAAACATTTCCCGCATGGCCAGCTAAAGGGTCTGTAAGAGAGAAAGATATAACAGCCTTAAAGAAACACAATGCAGATACTAAAGGCTACACATCTCCGGACTACTTATCAGTAGATCAATTCAGTGCAAAATGTGAACAAAATAAATGTCAGCGAAGGGAAGATAAACTGAGATAGGAACTAAACCTACAGAAAAAGATAGACGCTGTGACAAAAATGTGTCAGGCTCTCAGCTCTTCACCCATAGCAACCCCCCTGACTATTCTCCCCCAGCAACAGAGGATCTCGTTCCAATAGGAATCCATTTCTACACCAAGCTCAGCTCCAGTCCCACGAGGCAGCATGATGTCTACCCAAACCTAAAGCTACTAAAATATCCCAAGCCCACCCCCCCCTAAAAAAAAGATCCCCAGCCAAACTATGACGGCATTCAGAACTCATATGAACAACTCAATGAACAGCTGGAAGAAGTTACAACACAAATAGGCAGCACTAAAAAGACACCCAGACCGTGTAATACTAGATCTAGCAAATCCCCACGAGGAAAAGCTCTCAACACCCATAGAGAATAGTACCAGTTGTCACAGCTGTCGGGCAAGCGGATGAAACTTATATAGATGAAGTACGGGACAGATTAGTTCACCATCCAGTTGCCCTTTCTGAGTTAATGGGTTTTAAACAAAACATGCCCCTGCTCCGTGACGGAGCTGCCAAATGGTTTGAACGGGCAAACGACATTCTCACCGTATACAGGTGTAACAAGGGGGGCATGGAACATGTATTTAGGACATAAACAAGCTGCTGAGCTAGTTGTTCTCACTGGAGCCTGTACTCTCTCCCAAGACAAAATTGCACACATTGCTTGGAGAAGTCTATCAATATTTGGTATGACTTGGAAGGAGAGAGTTTTCCTTACCAGTTCAGGGTAAAAACAAAGTAACAAACGCACAGTATATTGGGCAATTACTAGAAAGCATCCAGTTACCCAGAGAACTGGCTATAATAAATGTGAAGCTCACAGCTCTGATCAGGATGTTGTTACATTAGGTAACGTATTGATGCAGCAGCCTAAGCAGCTTCCTGCGTTCCTCTAAGGGTTTCCAGATGGTCTGTAAACTCTCCTCCTGATCTAACCACTCTTGATGGCGTTGCACACATGCAATCTGACACCCCATGAAAGGGTACAGTGGCATTGGATGGAGGCGGGTTACAAACTACGTGATGATGGTATCTGGCGTCACCAGAGCGGCCGCCAGGTGGCGCCACCAACATTGTTGCCCTATCTTGTACTCATGTTTCACGGAATTACTCATGTGTCCAAAACGGGGATGGTAAGATTATGCAATCAAGAATGGTTTGCATCAAAACGTTTGTCATTAGCAGCACAGATTTGTGCCAACTGTTTAATATGTCTTCCCTGTGGCTCAGTTGGTAGAGCATGGTGTTTGCAACGCCAGCATGGTGTGTGCAACACCAGGGTTGTGGGTAATTGTAAATGTAATATGCCAAAAGCATAAAACAGTAAAACCAACCACTCGATTGACCTTGCCAAACCCATGGGGCCCATTTGTAAATATTCTGATTGATATTGTACATAATGTCTCCTACTTCCTGGAAAATGAAATACATGTTAGTTGTAATAGACACCTATTCTAAATGAGGTGGAAGCATTCTCCTTTAGCAATGAGGAAGCAAAAAACTGTTGTCAAGTGTTTGATGAAAGACATTATTCCCTCGATTTGTAATTCTTCGGTGCAACATTTGCGCACTCCTCACACTGTTATCTCAATGAGCTAACCTTGATAAATAAAGGTTAATAAAGTGAATGTTTTGATGTACAAATCCCATTGTATTTATTTAAATTAAAAGGAATGAAGGATGACGGTAGGTGTAAGTGTCTTGCCCCTCCCTACTCTGGAACCTTCTACTCAGAGGCGCTAATGGGATACTAATATCTCAATATAAATTGGGTGGTTCGAACCATGAATGCTGATTGGCTGAAAGCTGTGTACGGGTATGACAAAACATTTATTTTTACTCCTCTAATAACGTTGGTAACCAGTTTATAATAGCAATAAGGCACCTCAGGGGCGGGGGGGGGGGGGGGGTGGGTGATATATGTTGTATCATGCCATCATATCCACAATTAACCCCTGGAGGTTTTGAGGGGAAGGTATCTATCTGCTCATGACTCCATGGTTTGACAGGTACTTTTCAGTGGTGGAAAAAGTATGCAATTGTCATACTTGAGTAAAAGTAAAGATACCTTAATAGAAAAATTACTACTTGAGTAAAAGTCTAAAAGTATTTGGTTTAAAATATAGTTAAGTATCAAAAGTAAATGTAATTGCTAAAATATACTTAAGTATCAAAAGTAAAAGTGTAAATTATTTCAAATTCCTTAGTAAGTAAGTAAACCAGATGGCACCATTTTCTTGTTATTTTATTTACGGATAGCCAGGGGCACACTCCATCACTCAGACATCATTTAGAAACAAAGCTTTTGTGTTTAGTGAGTCCTCCAGATCAGAGGCAGTAGGGATAACCAGGGATGTTCTCTTGATAAATGTGTGGATTGGAACATTTTCCTGTCTTGCTAAGCTTTGAAAATGTAACGAGTACTTTGGGTATCTGGAAAAATGTATGGTGTAAAAAGTGTATTATTTTCTTCAGGAATGTAGTGAAGTAAAAGTAAAAGTTGCCAAAAATATAAATAAGAAAGTAAAGTACAGATACAACCCAACGACTTAAGTAGTACTTTAAAGCATTTTTACTAAAGTACACCACTGGTACTTTTTCATTTATCCATCTCTGGTAGTTTCCCTACCTTGTCACATATTGCCATGACCCCAAAACGGAGGTTTTGAGTATCCTAAACTATTTACTAGTGCTACCCACTCATCAATTAATTAATTAATTCGCATCACTCTCGTTCACACACACTCTGCCATCAACCACAGAAACAGACCTGGTCCCTTCATTTTCTTTAAAAAACAGTTATTTAAGAAAGACAGACTCCTGCCCTCCATGCTTCAAATACCCTCCCTCCCTCCCTCCCTCCCTCCCTACGCACTGGCCTGGTTCTGACAGGTGTAACATACTTTAGAAGCTTGATTTACCTATTGCTCTCACAGTCAATGACTCAACTGGTGAAACAACTTTCAGCATCATAGTGACTACCCACACATGGTTTTGCATTTAATGATACTTCTTATACACAAATAGGTTTACACATGTAAAATGTTAGCCGATAAACAGCTGCCTGTGTAGAATAGCTGTGCTGTGATATCACAACCACCAGGTGTCGCTGTTGTGCCTTTTTCTAAACCAAACCCCACACAAACAGTCCTCTCCATCTATTGTCTGTACAGCCTACAGTATGTAATGGAAATGAATGACAACGAGATATCGCTGCTGGTATTAGTTATTTGATTTGAGTTAATAGGATCCCCATTAGCCGACGCCAATGGCGACAGGTAGTCTTGCTGGGGTCAAAAAAAACTACGAAACATACATAACTGACAAAATACTTTACAATTTAGATACATTTTAAAAACATTAACATGTAGTGTGTTTGTGTGTGTGTGTGTGTGTGTGTGTGTGTGGGTGGGTGTGTGTGCGCATCTATCAGTTACACATACATGTCAGTACAAACACACAACAAGTAGGTCACATGGGGGAGAGGCGTTTTGCTATGAGGTGTTGCTTTCTTTGGTTTTTGAAACCAGGTTTGCTGTCCACTTGCGCTATATGAGATTGAAGGGAGTTCCATGCACTCATGGCTCTGTAGAATACTGTACGTTTCATTACATTTGTTATAAAGATAAAAGCTTGCTAAACTATGAAGGAGCTTCCTTTCCATGCCTTGTAGTATTAACCACTAGTACTGGTTTTTATTAGGGACAACCCGATCCTCCATCCCAAAGTGCAGCACTTCCAGCAGACAATGTGTGAAGTACGGACTTTTGCTCCCTATGCAAGCTGCAAACCATACATGACCTCAGCTCAGATGGTAGAGCATGACACTTGCAACGCCTGGGATATTTGTTTCAAGAACATGTATGTACTCTCTACTGTAAGAGCATCTGCTAAATGACCATATATATATATATATATATATACAGTACCAGTCAAAAGTTTGGACACATACTCATTCAAGGGTTTTTCTTTATTTTGACTATTTTCTACATTGTAGAATAATAGTGAAGACATCAAACCTATGAAATTCCCACATATGCTGAGCACTTGTTGGCTGCTTTTCCTTGACTCTACAGTCCAACTCATCCCTAACCATCTCAATTGGGTTGAGGACAGGTGATTGTGGAGGCCAGGTCATCTGATGTAGCACTCCATCACTCTCTTTGGTCCAATATCCCTTACACAGCCTGGAGGTGTGTTTTGGGTCAATGTCCTGTTGAAAAACAAATGATAGTTCCACTAAGGGCAAAACCAACGGGATGGCGTATCGCTGCAGAATGTTGTGATAGCCATGCTGGTTAAGTGAAGTCTAAATAAATCCCTGACAGTGTCAGCAGCAAAGCAACCCCACACAATCACACCTCCTCCATGCTTCACAGTAGGAACCACACATGCAGAGATCATCCATTCACCTACTCTGGGTCTCACAAAGACATGGTGGTTGGAACCAAAAATCGCTAATTTCCAATGGTCTAATGTCCATTGCTCGTGTTTCTTGGCCCAAGCAAGTCTCTTCTTCTTATTGGTGTCCTTTAGTAGTGGTTTATTCATAGCAATTCGACCATGAAGGCCAGATTCACGGTCTCCTCTGAACAGTTGATGTTGAGATGTGTCTGTTACTTGAACTCTGTGAAGCATTTTTTTGGACTCCAATTTCTGAGGCTGGTAACTCTAATGAACTTATCCTCTGCAGCAGAGGTAACTCTGGGTCTTCCTTTCCTCATGAGAGCCAGTTTCATCATAGCGCTTTTGCGACTGCACTTGAAGATACGTTCAAGGTTCATGTCTTAAAGAAATGATGGACTGTCGTTTCTCTTTAATTATTTGAGTTGTTCTTGCCATAATATGGACTTGGTATTTTACCAAATAGGGCTATCTTATGTATACCACCCCTACCTTGTCACAACACAACTGATTGGCTCAAACGCAATAAGAAGGAAAGAAATTCCACAAATTATCTTTTAACAGACCTGTTAATTGAAATAGATTCCAGGTGACTACCTCATGTAGCTGGTTGAGAGAATGCCAAGAGTGTTTAAAGTTGTCCTCAAGGCAAAGGGTGGCTACTTCTCAGAATCTTAAATATAAAATATATTTTGATTTGTTTAACACTTTTTTGGTTGCTACCTGATTCCATATGTGTTATTTTATATTTTTGATGTATTCACTATTATTCTACAATGTAGAAAATATAAAAAATAAAGAAAAACCCTTGAATGAGTACTTGTGTCCAAACTTTTGACTTGTATTGTAAGTGATGGCACAGCTTATACACTACGAAAGTGAAACTCACATTTTCACTGCCACTGACCTGCAACAATACCATAAAATAATCACTAGAGATTCATCATACGAATACATCTGTTGAATGAACAGGCTTTCCATTGATTATAATATTCTTATAATAATACAGTATTATTGGTTTGAATAGTTTTTTCCTCATGAGAACAGCCTTTCCTGAAGGCCCCTAGTGGTGTCACAATATAATAAAATGTAGTTTTGATGAGGTGCCAGTTGGCTCCAGTTCCTACTTTCTCTTTCCCATCACATGTTATTCCATAGGGCCCAAGCATGATGAGCAGCAGATTGCTCAAAGTGTTCCCATATGATATAAAACGAGAGTGATCTCTGCAGAAAACCATCGGAAACAAGTCGTCTCTGTCTCCATCTTACTTCCTCAGTCATGTCTGCCTCTGAAACCTATTCATTCCATTCAAAACGGTCCTTTGGGTACCGAAATATCTATCCATTTATATCTATATCTGAGTCATAATGAAACAAAGAAGTAGGTTTGCATCAAGCTAATGCCACAGGAGAGAGAGACAGAGAGAGACAGAGAGAGAGAAAGAGACATAGAGAGAGAGACAGTCAGAGAGAGAGAGAGAGACAGTCAAAGAGAGAGAGACAGACAGAGAGAGAGAAAGATACATAGAGAGAGAGAGACAGTCAAAGAGAGATAGACAGACAGAGAGACGGAGACCTCCTGCCAAGTGTATGACCATATTAGAGACACATATTTCCCTCAGATTACACAGATCCACAAAGAATTCTAAAACAAACCCAATGTTGATAAACTCCCATATCTACTGGATGAAATACCACAGTGTGCCATCACAGCAGCAAGATTTGTGACCTGTTGTCACAAGAAAAAGGCAACCAGTGAAGAACAAACACCATTGTAAATACAACCCATATACATGTTTATTTATTTTCCCTTCTGTACTTTAACCATTTGTACATCATTACAACACTGTATATATACATAATATGACATTTGAAATGTCTTCATTCTTTTGGAACTTCTTTGAGAGTAATGTTTACTGTTCATTTTTATTGTTAATTTCACTTTTGTTTATTATCTACTTTACTTTCTTTGGCAATGTTAACATATGTTTCCCATGCCAATAAAGCCCCTTGAATTGAATTGACAGAGAGACAGAGAGAGAGACAGACAGAGAGAGAGAGAAAGAGAGAGACAGAGAGAGAGAGAGACAGACAGACAGACAGACAGACAGACAGACAGACAGACAGACAGACAGACAGACAGACAGACAGACAGACAGACAGACAGACAGACAGACAGACAGACAGACAGACAGACAGACAGACAGAGAGAGAGAGAGAGAGAGAGACAGCGAGACAGCGAGACAGAGAGACAGAGAGACAGAGAGACAGAGAGACAGACCGTGTGCTCACCCAGGACCATCAACAGATACCATACCTTGGTCAAATACAAATGTGAAATCTAGAATTAGAATCAGTCATTCTAATACTATGCCATTCGCTAGCAATACAATACTGTCTCTCACTCCATAAACAGTGAGTATGTCTGGCATACCAACAAGATGCCAAGACATAAAGACCAATCTGGGGGATTTCTGCTTGTGACCTGCATGCTATGATTGTTTTTTTGTGTGTTATGTTTATGGTTGTCTTTTCCTGTAAAAGACGATGCAAAAATTTCCCTTGGCCTTTGTTGGAAATCATTTCAGACTAAGGATGTCATCCCTTCCCACCATAAAGCAATCAGAGGGTTGTTTGAAGTGGCTTGGCTCAGGGTTTTTGGGGGCTATTTGAATGGGAACTGGTTTGTCGTGCTGCCAATGTAGGGGGTAAATACATTGGGTAACAATACAGACAGACAGACGCTATCAATGAAAACCTTTATCAAGGATATGCTTGGTTCACTTGTATTCTACAAGCATACCTGAAGTGGTTTTTCCTGTGTTTGCGCTGATGAAATTCCCTGTACTGATACAGAAGAGATACAGATGTGTTCATGTGTTCACAGGTAGACTACAAGAAGAATACAATAACACATGCCCTGTTTCCTGTAAATCAGGTGATTCCATGACTCTATGCAGGCGTGACTAGACTCAACTGCATTTTTAGTCTTCAGTCCAAATGGAACACTAACCCTACTACACCTACTGTCTACGTCCTGCTCTCAATCACCTGAAGAAGGACTTTCTGGGACAGAGCATTCTCATTTAGACGCCAAACCCACCACTGGCGTGGGTTTGGCGTTTTACATTGGTTGGATAACTATTTTCATGTTATCCAACCAATGTGAAACGCCTGGAGTTTGCTAAACGGCAGTGAGACTTGGATTGGAACTGATGCATTGGTCAGATGACATGAACATAGAGCTCTATGGCCACGCGTACCAGCGTTAGGATTGGCTTCGAAGTGAGAATGCATAAGCAGAAAATAACCCCCCATACCTACTGTTAAATATTGTGGTGAATCTTTGATGTTATGGGGCAATTTTGCTTCCACTGGTCCTGGGGCCTTCTATTAAGGTCAACAAGATCCTGAACTTTACTCAGTACAGGAACATTTTAGCCAAAAACCTGGTTGCCTCTGCCAGGAGGCTGAAACTTTGCTGCAAGTGGTTCGCTGTTCGCCGTAATGGTCTTGATCAATTTGGTTTGGTCAGGGACCAACACTAACAAACACTGTTGGCCTCCTAGGTCAAGAACATGTGATGCAGAGCCACGTGAAAGCTGTGACCGATTCACCTATGGATTCAGGTGTGTGTGTGTGTCTGGATTCAGGTGTGTGTGTGTCTGGATTCAGGTGTGTGTGTGTGGATTCAGGTGTGTGTGTGTGTGTGTGTGCGTGCGTGCGTGCATGCCTGAAGTTAGCCTTAAGTAAGCCAAATCACCACATTCTTTGGTTAACCAAACATCCTGTGTAATGCTATAGCTGTACAGTACCAGCTACTGGAGGGATGCTTAATGACCTCTTGACCAGGTGTATTCAACTCTGACCCTAAGAGGTCCGGAGCCTGCTGGTTTTCTGTTCTACCTGATAATTCATTGCAAAAGCAGTGGAACTGGCTTCGAGGTCCAGAGTTTAATTTTAGGGCTTTAGACCAATCAGCGTCCTGACTGTTTGTATCAGACTGTCTCACCTCACGTGTCAAACCTGTTACTACTATCTGTCTATGATGTAGGTCAGAAATGTCTTAATTTGTTCTCATGTGAGGCTTCCAGACCTGTGGTTATGGGGTAGTGGCAGCTTCCAGACCTGTGGTTATGGGGTAGTGGCAGTTTCCAGACCTGTGGTAATGGGGTAGTGGCAGTTTCCAGACCTGTGGTTATGGGGTAGTGGCAGCTTCCAGACCTGTGGTTATGGGGTAGTGGCAGCTTCCAGACCTGTGGTTATGGGGTAGTGGCAGTTTCCAGACCTGTGGTTATGGGGTAGTGGCAGCTTCCAGACCTGTGGTTATGGGGTAGTGGCAGCTTCCAGACCTGTGGTTATGGGGTAGTGGCAGTTTCCAGACCTGTGGTTATGGGGTAGTGGCAGTTTCCAGACCTGTGGTTATGGGGTAGTGGCAGTTTCCAGACCTGTGGTTATGGAGTAGTGGCAGCTTCCAGACCTGTGGTTATGGGGTAGTGGCAGTTTCCAGACCTGTGGTTATGGGGTAGTGGCAGTTTCCAGACCTGTGGTTATGGGGTAGTGGCAGCTTCCAGACCTGTGGTTATGGGGTAGTGGCAGTTTCCAGACCTGTGGTTATGGGGTAGTGGCAGTTTCCAGACCTGTGGTTATGGGGTAGTGGCAGTTTCCAGACCTGTGGTTATGGGGTAGTGGCAGTTTCCAGACCTGTGGTTATTGGGTAGTGGCAGCTTCCAGACCTGTGGTTATTGGGTAGTGGCAGTTTCCAGACCTGTGGTTATTGGGTAGTGGCAGCCGAGAAGTTATTATTTTGTTTTCCTTTCTTTTATCTCTGCCCGAAATCAACAATCCTTTTTGTTTTTATGTTTTAGTTTTTCCAGTCAAACGGCAATCCCCCACTTGGCTTTGCTGTACACCGACGGACAGGGTTGGAGAAATGTCTTTAGCTCTCCTATTGAGTAAAGATCAGCCAAAACACCTAGCATAAACGTGTAGTGAAAAGTCTGTGAACAGTTCCGCTGGTCTCTTTGACCCCAAGCACGACAACCAGGGTTGAGGGCAAGTCAATATAGGAAATGATATGTCTCAATGTGGTGTGTTAGCTAGTCTGGAGGGGGGGGTCTCAGTGTGGTGTGTTAACTAGTCTGGAGGGGGGGTCTCAGTGTAGTGTGTTAACTAGTCTGGAGTGGGGGGTCTCAATGTGGTGTGTTAACTGGTCTGGGGGGGGCTCAGTGTGGTGTGTTAACTGGTCTGGGGGGGGGGGGGTCTCAGTGTGGTGTGTTAACTAGTCTGGGGGGGTCTCAGTGTGGTGTGTTAACTAGTCTGGGGGGTCTCAGTGTGGTGTGTTAACTAGTCTGGGGGGGTCTCAGTGTGGTGTGTTAACTAGTCTGGAGGGGGGGGTCTCAGTGTGGTGTGTTAACTAGTCTGGGGGGGTCTCAGTGTGGTGTGTTAACTAGTCTGGAGGGGGGGTCTCAGTGTGGTGTGTTAACTAGTCTGGAGGGGGGGGGGGTCTCAGTGTGGTGTGTTAACTAGTCTGGGGGGGGTCTCAGTGTGGTGTGTTAACTAGTCTGGGGGGGTCTCAGTGTGGTGTGTTAACTAGTCTGGAGGGGGGGGGCTCAGTGTGGTGTGTTAACTAGTCTGGAGGGGGGGTCTCAGTGTGCTGTGTTAAGTAGTCTGGAGGGGGGGTCTCAGTGTGGTGTGTTAACTAGTCTGGAGGGGGGGGGCTCAGTGTGGTGTGTTAACTAGTCTGGGGGGGTCTCAGTGTGGTGTGGTAACTAGTCTGGAGGGGGGGTCTCAGTGTGGTGTGTTAACTAGTCTGGAGGGGGGGGGGTTCAGTGTGGTGTGTTAACTAGTCTGGAGGGGGCTCAGTGTGGTGTGTTAACTAGTCTGGGGGGGGGGGTCTCAGTGTGGTGTGTTAACTAGTCTGGAGGGGGGGGTCTCAGTGTGGTGTGTTAACTAGTCTGGAGGGGGGGGGGGTCTCAGTGTGGTGTGTTAACTAGTCTGGGGGGGCTCATTGTGGTGTGTTAACTAGTCTGGAGGGGGCTCATTGTGGTGTGTTAACTAGTCTGGGGGGGGGGTCTCAGTGTGGTGTGTTAACTAGTCTGGGGGGGGTCTCAGTGTGGTGTGGCTGGTACCTACCTAGTACACTTATGTAGAATGACCCCTTTCATACCTAGGACACTAATGAAGAAAGACTGGTACATACCTAGTACACTGATGTACAAGGACTGGTACCTACCTAGTACACTGATGTACAAGCACTGGTACATACCTAGGACACTAATGAAGAAAGACTGGTCGATCAGTTTGTTGCCCTCTGGATCCACCAGGTTGAACTTGAAGGAGACGCTCCTTCCTTTCTCTCCCTTCTCATGACTGTACTCCAAAAGACCTGCAACACACACACACACACACACACACACACACACACACACACACACACACACACACACACACACACACACACACACACACACACACACACACACACACATACACACCCGCACAGTCTAACTTTGCATGGATGATTGAACATCTCAATTGATAAGAAATATAAATAAATACATTTAAAAAAAAAAATGTACTTAAAGGTTTATTTTAACAGATACTGTAGACGTGCAATGATCTGTCACTGTTAAAGAGGCGGACGAGACAGATTGACCGTTAAGTAAATGGAGAGAAAGTCTCAGAAGGAAAAAAGTATGAGAGAGAGAAAGAAAGGAGGGAGAGAAGATGATGAAAGTTAAGGTTACAGCTGAGGTGAATTTACGGCACGAAGGCGGAGACTTTCACTTTGTTCCAAGTCAGAGTGAAAGTGAAAGAGACAGTATAAATATACCTGTAGTACCAGGCAGCGTCCTCACTCTCTCTCAGCTTCACACACCTGAACGACCTGCCTGAATCACACCACTCTCAGCAGCATCACCTGGCAGCGTACTCACTCTCTCTCAGCTTCACACACCTGAACGACCTGCCTGAATCACACCACTCTCAGCAGCATCACCTGGCAGCGTACTCACTCTCTCTCAGCTTCACACACCTGAACGACCTGCCTGAATCACACCACTCTCAGCAGCAACATGACATCTCAAGTGGCAGCACTTCTCTTCGTCGCGACAGTGTGCTTGGGCTATGCATCAGGTAATACACACACACACACACACACACACACACACACACACACACACACACACACACACACACACACACACACACATACAGAAGTATTCCGTTCTGTGATTGATTTCGAAACTGGTGCTAGACTTGGGAATCTAGAAATAGAGCCTGGTCTGTGTCTGACTAGGATAATACTATATCGACTTCCACTTAGACTAATTCAGTGTGAAATATATCTTAAACACTTCAGAGGTCATTGGCTACATGACCTCCTTGAGGAAGTGCAGCTCTTCCAGAGACAGTTTATATCTGTAAAAGGGTTTTACCCAGATCCATTAAACATGTGTTTGGTCTTTAATGAGTTTTCTGGTAAATTATGTTGTTTCTCATTCAGCGAGGGTCACTCACATTGATCACTGTCTCTCCATTTTGTTCCGTCTCTCTCTCTCTCTCTCTCTCTCTGTCTTTCTGTCTCTCTCGCTCTCTCTCTCTCTGTCTCTCTCTCTCTCTCTCTCTCTCTCTCTTTCTCTCTCTCTCTCTCTCTCTCTCTCTCAGCATTCTCTGAGGTACCCGTGGACTGCTGTCTCCTCACCACTGAGACACGTTTCCCTCGCCACTTCAAGATGGTCTCCTACCTCCTGCAGACGACAGAGAAAGGCTGTGACATCGATGCCACTGTGTGAGTGTCTTCCTCTTTAAGACAAATTACTTCTCTTCCACCTGATACTCAGCCTGAATAAAACTTTTATAAACATGATACGACACACGTTATAACCATACAAGAACACGATTCCAAGTGTAGTACAATCCCTAGGTTTAGAAACAACATTACTTACAGTTAAGGCAAGTTTCCGGTGTTGTCTTACACTCCTAAGCAGTTTGGAGGCCTGCCAGATTGTGCTCCCCATCAGCGGCTCACTGATCTCCTTACGTGGTCCCTGGAGCACTTTTTGGCAACCACTTAGTCTGATATCACTCTGAACCTTAACGATTGTCAACTTCTGATCTGTTCCCTCCAGGTTCATCACTAAGACAGGGGTGAGACTGTGCACGCCCCATCCCACAAGGAGAAAGTGGGTGGCAGACTACATCAAACGTCTGGAGCGAACTATCTCCCTCCGGACAGCTGACACACTTCAGCAGTAAAGGAGGTAAGCATTTACTGTACCAACGAGAGAAATATGTACAAAACTTTTCAAGATTGATTTATTCCTGAGTCTGTTTCTACGTCAGACTTTATTATTTGCTTTCTGTTCTTGTCTCTTTCCCCTAGGCTCATTTGTTGGCTAAATGATATAGTTGTTTTAATGTTCTGCAATGTTTTCATTCACAGCTTTCCCCTTAAAGCTGCTCTGTAGAACTCCATATCCTGTTTGTTAAGAGTTCTTATCCCTTGTGCCTGTCTTCCACACAGGATGAAAACAGCAGAGTGAGACCAGAAGAGGAATGAAGGAGAGGAGTGGAGGAGAGGAATGGAGGAAGATATTCGATGAGGACCACCGAAGACGATACACAATGGTCCTGTCTTCGGCCACATTAATTTCAACCTTTTTTAAACCCAGAATTTCACCAGATACTGTAGTAGACTATTCGTGAGCAGTACATGATGTAAATGCATAGCACAGCAAAAAATATATATATACATCAATGTGGATTGAAAAATTGGATATTCATGTAGTAAAATGTGTTTATATGGTTCGGTGTTTTTTGATTGTGACGAGAAACTGAAATATGTACACTACTGACAGATTGTCCCAATGCCTGATGTGTATATCCACATTTGTAATGTGTTTTTGGTGCTATTGACATATTAAGATTATTATTATTTTTTTTTAACTGTGGCCTGTCCATGCTAGCTCTCATGAAAAAGTACAAATGACTATTTCAATAAAAGATAAAGTACATTTAAAAAAAAAACTTTTGCCTTATCTGAGCCATGAATCTTCCAAAATGGTTTGAATTGTTCCGAGTAACTGACCAGAGCTGATAAGACCCATTTATTCATTTACACTAACATGGTCCAGTATGCATAATAAAGTTGATGGCAGTTTTGGAGCAGTGCTGAGCGCCTTTCAGGTTATGTCGATATAGGACTCGTTGTACTGTGGATATAGATACTTTTGTACCTATTTCCTCCAGCATCTTCACAAGGTCCTTTGCCGTTGTTCTAGGATTTCTTTGCACTTTTCGCACCAAAGTACGTTCATCTCTAGGAGACAGAACGCGTCTCCTTCCTGAGCGTTATGATGGCTGCGTGGTCCCATGGTGTTTATACTTGCGTACTATTGTTTGTACAGATGAATGTGGTACCTTCAGGCGTTTGGAAATTGCTCTCAAGGATGAACCAGACTTGTTGAGTTCTACAATTTTTTTTGTGAGGTCTTGGCTGATTTCTTTTGATTTTCCCATGATGTCAAGCAAAGAGGCACTGAGTTTGAAGGTAGGCCTTGAAATACATCCACAGGTACACCTCCAATTGACTCAAATGGTGTCAATTAGCCTATCAGAAGCTTCTGGAAAGGTCCGGTTTGGAGCGAGCAGTCGCACTACGATTCACTCCACAGGTAACATTACACTTCACTACATTACAACGGTTTGATTTGTTTGATCTGAGCAATTTTTTCTTAGCTAGCTACATAGCCGTCTTTGTATCAAAGATAATCGTGTAGCTTAGAGTAATTATCGAAGTTAGCTATCTTCGTCCTCCTAACGTAGTCATCACTGCTAGCTAGCTAGTCAACACTGCTAGCTAGCCAACCAGCCAACTTCCACCGACTAGCAGCACTGTAGAATCTATTACATTACAACGGAACGACTTGACTAGTGTAGTGTTAGTGAGCCAGCTACATAGTTGTCTTTGCTGTCTTTGCATCTAAGATAATTGTGTAGTTTAGAGTAATTATTAGTAACTAGCCAGCCGCGACGCCAGACGTAGTCAACACACCTAGTCATCATTAACCCACTGCTAGCTAGCTAGCCAACAGCTAGCCAAAGGTTACGACTAGCAGCGCGGTAGATACTAATACTTTACAATGGAACGATTTGACTAGTGCAGTGTTGGCTAGCTAGCTACATAGTTGTCTTTGTCATAGCTTGATAATTGTGTAGTTTAGTAATTACCGAGGTTAGCTAGCCAGCTATTGCCGTCCCCCGCGACGCCATTTTTCCAAACCCAGCCAAATATTACCGACGAGTAACACTGTAGAAACTAAATACATTACAAAGGAACGTCTTGATTAGTGTTATGTTAGCTAGCTACAAAGTTGCTTTTGTATCATGACAAGGTGTAGTACTGAAACTATCGAGGTCACCTAGCCAGCTACACCTAGCCAGCTACACGTTCAAACAAAGTCAACAACGCAGCCACTGCTAGCTAGCCTACTCCACCAGCCAGCAGTACTGTATCATTTTTGTCATTTTAGTCAATAAGATTTTTTGCAACGTAAGCTTAACTTTCTGAACATTCGAGACGTGTAGTCCACTTGTCATTCCAATCTCCTTTGCATTAGCGTAGCCTCTTCTGTAGCTTGTCAACTATGTGTCTGTCTATCCCTGTTCTCTCCCCTCTGCACAGGCCATACAAACGCTCCACACCGCGTGGCCGCTGCCACTCTAACCTGGTGGTCCCAGCGCGCACGACCCACGTGGAGTTCCAGGTCTCCGGCAGCCTCTGGAACTGCCGGTCTGCTGCCAACAAGATGCTACCCTCCAGTCCCTAGACTTCCTGGCGCTGACGGAAACATGGATCACCACAGATAACACTGCTACTCCTACTGCTCTCTCCTCGTCTGCCCACGTGTTCTCGCATACCCCTAGAGCATCGAGCCAGCGGGGTGGTGGCACTGGAATCCTCATCTCTCCCAAGTGGACATTCTCTCTTTCTCCCCTGACCCATCTGTCTATCTCCTCATTTGAATTCCATGCTGTCACAGTTACCAGCCCTTTCAAGCTTAACATCCTCATCATTTATCGCCCTCCAGGTTCCCTTGGAGAGTTCATCAATGAGCTTGACGCCTTGATAAGCTCATTTCCTGAGGATGGCTCACCTCTCACAGTTCTGGGTGACTTTAACCTCCCCACGTCTACCTTCGACTCATTCCTCTCTGCCTCCTTCTTTCCACTCCTCTCCTCTTTTGACCTCACCCTCTCACCTTCCCCCCCTACTCACAAGGCAGGCAATACGCTTGACCTCATCTTTACTAGATGCTGTTCTTCCACTAATCTCATTGCAACTCCCCTCCAAGTCTCCGACCACTACCTTGTATCCTTTTCCCTCTCGCTCTCATCAAAAACTTCTCACTCTGCCTATACTCGGATGGTATTGCGCTGTCCCAACCTTCGCTCTCTCTCTCCCGCTACTCTCTCCTCTTCCATCCTATCATCTCTTCCCTCTGCTCAAACCTTCTCCAACCAATCTCCTGATTCTGCCTCCTCAACCCTCCTCTCCTCCCTCTCTGCATCCTTTGATTTTCTCTGTCCCCTATCCTCCAGGCCGGCTCGGTCCTCCCCTCCTGCTCCGTGGCTCGACGACTCACTGCGAGCTCACAGAACAGGGCTCCGGGCAGCCGAGCGGAAATGGAGGAAAACTCGCCTCCCTGCGGACCTGGCATCCTTTCACTCCCTCCTCTCTACATTTTCCTCTTCTGTCTCTGCTGCTAAAGCCACTTTCTACCACTCTAAATTCCAAGCATCTGCCTCTAACCCTAGGAAGCTTTTTGCTACCTTCTCCTCCCTCCTGAATCCTCCTCCCCCCCCCCCCCCCTCCTCCCTCACTGCGGATGACTTCGTCAACCATTTTGAAAAGAAGGTTGACGACATCCGATCCTCGTTTGCTAAGTCAAGCGACACCGCTGGTCCTACTCACACTGCCCTACCCTGTGCTTTGACCTCTTTCTCCCCTCTCTCTCCAGATGAAATCTCGCGTCTTGTGACGGCCGGCCGCCCAACAACCTGCCCACTTGACCCTATCCCCTCCTCTCTTCTCCAGACCATTTCCGGAGACCTTCTCCCCTACCTCACCTCGCT
This sequence comes from Salmo trutta, assembly GCF_901001165.1. Classification (NCBI taxonomy): domain Eukaryota; kingdom Metazoa; phylum Chordata; class Actinopteri; order Salmoniformes; family Salmonidae; genus Salmo; species Salmo trutta. Next base: position 41,783,242 of record NC_042965.1, on the reverse strand, counting down.
CATCAACTCATCCTTGACCGCTGGCTACGTCCCTTCCGTCTTCAAGAGAGCGAGAGTTGCACCCCTTCTGAAAAAACCTACACTCGATCCCTCCGATGTCAACAACTACAGACCAGTATCCCTTCTTTCTTTTCTCTCCAAAACTCTTGAACGTGCCGTCCTTGGCCAGCTCTCCTGCTATCTCACTCAGAACGACCTTCTTGATCCTAATCAGTCAGGTTTCAAGACTGGGCATTCAACTGAGACTGCTCTTCTCTGTGTCACGGAGGCTCTCCGCACTGCTAAAGATAACTCTCTCTCCTCTGCTCTCATCCTTCTAGACCTATCTGCTGCCTTTGATACTGTGAACCATCAGATCCTCCTCTCCACCCTCTCCGAGCTGGGCATCTCCGGCGCGGCCCACGCTTGGATTGCGTCCTACCTGACAGGCCGCTCCTACCAGGTGGCGTGGCGAGAATCTGTCTCCGCACCACGTGCTCTCACCACTGGTGTCCCCCAGGGCTCTGTTCTAGGCCCTCTCCTATTCTCGCTATACACCAAGTCACTTGGCTCTGTCATATCCTCAATCACCACCTTCCGGAGACACCTGAAACCCCACCTCATTAAGGAATACCTGGGATAGGATAAAGTAATCCTTCTAACCCCCCCCCCCCCTTTAAAAGATTTAGATGCACTATTGTAAAGTGGTTGTTCTACTGGATATTATAGGTGAATGCACCAATTTGTAAGTCGCTCTGGATAAGAGCGTCTGCTAAATGACTTAAATGTAAATGTAATGTAAATGTTCTAAAGCCATGAGATCATTTTCTGGAATTTTCCAAGCAGGTTTAAAGGCACAGTCAATTTGGTGTATGTAAACTTCTGAGCCACTGGAATTGTGATACGGTGAATTAAAAGTGAAATAATCTGTCTGTAAACAATTGTTAGAAAAATTACTTGTTTTATGCACAAAGTAGATGTCCTAACCGATTTGCCAAAACTATAGTTTGTTAACAAGAAATTTGTGGAGTGGTTGAAAAACGAGTTTTAATGACTCCAACCTAAGTGTATGTAAACTTCCGACTTCAACTGAATATATATATAAAAACAGTGCCAGTATATATATATATATATATATATACATATATATATATATATATATATACACACACACACACACAGTGCCTTGCAAAAGTATTCATACCCCTTGAAGTTTTTTCCTATTTTGTTGCATTACAATTTGTAATTTAAATTGATTTTTATTTGGATTTCATGGAAAAGGGATGCGTGCATATGTATTCACCCCCTTCGCTATGAAGCCCCTAAATCAAATCAAATCAAATGTATTTATAAAGCCCTTCTTACATCAGCTGATATCTCAAAGTGCTGTACAGAAACCCAGCCTAAAACCCAAAACAGCAAGCAATGCAGGTGTAGAAGCACGGTGGCTAGGAAAAGCTCCCTAGAAAGGCCAGAACCTAGGATGAAACCTAGAGAGGAACCAGGCTATGAGGGGTGGCCAGTCCTCTTCTGGCTGTGCCGGGTGGAGATTATAACAGAACATGGCCAAGATGTCCAAATGTTCATAGATGACCAGCAGGGTCAAATAATAATAATCACAGTGGTTGTTGAGGGTGCAACAGGTCAGCACCCCAGGAGTAAATGTCAGTTGGCTTTCATAGCCGATCATTCAGAGTATCTTTACCGCTCCTGCGGTTGAATACAGCAGGTCTGGGACAGGTAGCACGTCCGGTGAACAGGTCAGGGTTCCATAGCCGCAGGCAGAACAGTTGAGCTGGAGCAGCAGCACGGCCAGGTGGACTGGGGACAGCATGGAGTCATCAGGCCAGGTATTCCTGAGGCATAGTCCTAGGGCTCAGGTCCTCCGAGAAAGAGAGATAGAAAGAGAGAGAGAGAGAGAGAGAAAGAGAGAGAGAGAGAGAGAGAGAGCGCGAGAGAGAGAGAGAGACAGACAGACAGGAAGAAAGAAAGAAAGAAAGAAAGAAAGAAAGAGGGAAAGAGCGAGAGAATTAGAGAGAGCATACTTAAATTCACACAGGACACCGGATAAGGAGAAATACTCCAGATATAACAGACTGACCCTAGCCCCCCGACAAATAAGATCTGGTGCAACCAATTACCTTCAGAAGTCACATAATTAGTTAAATAAAGTCCACCTGTGTGCAATCTAAGTGTCACATGATCTGTTACATGATCTCAGTATATATACACCTGTTCTGAAAGACCCTAGAGTCTGCAACACCACTAAGCATGGGGCACCACCAAGAAAGCGGCACTATGAAGACCAAGGAGCTCTCCAAACAGGTCAGGGACAAAGTTGTGGAGAAGTACAGATCAGGGTTGGGTTTAAAAAAAATATCCAAAACTTGCTGCAAAAGGTCGCTCTACAAAGTATTGACTTTGGGGGGGTGAATAGTTATGCATGCAGAAGTTGTCAATTTTTTACAATTATTTTTCTTGTCTCACAAGAAAAAACCTTTTGCATCTTCAAAGTGGTAGGCATGTTGTGTAAATCAAATGATACAACCCCCCAAAAAAATCTATTTTAATTCTAATTCTAAGGCAACAAAAAAGAAAAATGCCAGGGGGGTGAATACTTCCGCAAGCCACTGTAGGTAGGCCTAAAGGTTTTCAGGCAAAATAACCCAATCAAAATAGAATTATGGCCCATCGTATAGATCCCTCAAACTCAACTCTGGACCTCAAAGCCAGTTCCACTGCGTCTTTTCATTGTTCCCCTGTATTCAAGGACTGATTTAGATCTGGGACACCAGGTGGGTGCAATTAAGGATCAGGTAGAAGATAAAACCAGCAGGCTCCGTACCTCGTAGGGTCAAAGTTCAATACCTCTGGTAAACGGTAATATAACAAAAATGAATGAAACTTTTAAGAGATCTGTTTTTTTGGTTTAAAAATACTTTGCTACAATGCCACACTTAATGAGCTACCCACCTCATTCCTTTCTTTCAGCATGTTTATGTAGTAAGTATCCCATCATGCTTTAAGATTTGTCTTTTCAGATTCCGCAACAATTCTTTAGTTGTGGACACTACATCACAGCACTCCCTCTCTTGCTCTTGGTCCTCATGTCACGCCCTGATCTGTTTCACCTGTCCTTGTGATTGTCTCCACCCCCCTCCAAGTGTCGCTTTTTTCCCCGGTGTATTTATGCCGGTGTTTCCTGTCTCTGTGCAAGTTCGTCTTGTATGTTCAAGTCAACCAGGGTGTTTTTCCCGTGCTCCTGCTTTTTCTATTCTCTTTTTGCTAGTCCTCCCGGTTTTGACCCTTGCCTGTTTCTGGACTCTGTACCCGCCTGCCTGACCTTTCTGCCTGCCTTGACCTCGGGCCTGCCTGCCACTCTGTACCTCCCGGACTCTGAACTGGTTTTGACCTTTTGCCTGTCCACGACCATTCTCTTGCCTACCCTTTTGGATTATAACAAATATCAAAGACTCAAATCATCTGCCTCCCATGTCTGCATCTGGGACTCGCCTAGTGCCCTTATACCTCATCTTTGTAAATCACCTTGATTTAGCACCTGTGTGTATTATCAGTTTCTTTATGAAAATATTTAGCGAACTTCATGACCGTAGCTAAAGCAAGGGGCTATAGCAGCACAGAAGTAGACTACAAATGCATGCTGGGCCAGGCATGCCTTGAGCTCGTGAAGTGAGCGCTATTGGAGCGGAAGAGAAAGACGTCACTCCAGCCTTTGGGAATCTCACTCCGCGCTCCAGTCAAATTGGGCATGCTCCGCTCCAGCTCCACTCCTCACTCCGCTCCAGCTCCGCTGACATACTCTGATTGGAAGACAAGTTCCAAGGTCCCTCCCCCACTGTGTTAAGAGAAGGAGACAAGGAGAGAGGACGCAAAGGATCGCATAAAGATAAATTGACATAGAGCCAATGACCCAGATACTGTGCAGTTCCCTTATGCTCAATCACTCCCCATATGATATATGGCCTACACATACTGTACCTAGATTCATGACCTGACACTTGTCTGGAGATGTGCCAAATTCTCCTGTCGATGGAGCCACTGGTTTATCTGATCCTGTATGAGAAAAAAACAGCCTGGAGTCTGGGGAATTACCCAAATCAGTTTTAGAGAAACCACTTCCACTTCTAAGAAACGTTTCTATGAAAATGCAACTAACTCTGTAGAGGAAATTGCGGTTTTATTACCTTTTAATAATACTTACTGTAAATCCTGCAACACGCTGCTAATGAGCAAATATTTGTGCTTATTTCTCTCGATATTGAGAGAAACGTCAAATTTCAAAGTGTTTATTAAGGTTAAGTTCAGCCATTAACTCTAAATTTGAATGATTAAGTTTAGGCATGAACTCAGAATGCTTAAGGTTAGGCATTAACTCAGAATGGTTAAGGTTAGGCATTAACTCAGAATAGTTAACTTCTATGGGCTAGCGTCCCACCCTAGTCAACAGCCAGTGGAATCGCGTGGCGCGAAATACCAATACCTCAAAAATGCTATAACTTCAATTTCTCAAACATATGACTATTTTACACCATTTTAAAGACACGACTCTCGTCAACCTGACCACATTGCCCGATTTCAAAAAGGCTTTACAGTGAAAGCAAAACATTACATTATGTCAGGAGAGTACCCTGCCAAAAATGATCACACAGCCATTTTCAAAGCAAGCATATATGTCACAAAAACCAAAACCACAGCTAAATGCAGCACTAACCTTTGATGATCTTCATCAGATGACACTCCTAGGACATTATGCTATATAATATATTCATGTTTTGTTCAATCAAGTTCATATTTATATAAAAAACCAGCTTTTTACATTAGCATGTGACGTTCAGAACTAGCATACCCACTGAAAACTTCCTGTGAATTTACTAAATTACTCACGATAAACGTTCACAAAATACATAACAATTATTTTAAGAATTATAGATACAGAACTCCTTTATGCAATCGCGGTGTCAGATTTTAAAATAGCTTTTCGGCGGAAGCACATTTTTCAATATTCTGAGTAGATAGCTCGGCCATCACAGGCTAGCTAATTTGACACCCACCAAGTTTGGTGCTCACTAAACTCAGAATTACTATTAGAAAAATTTGATTACCTTTGCTGTTCTTCGTCAGAATGCACTCCCAGGCCTTCTACTTCAACAACAAATGTTGTTTTGGTTCCAAATAATCCATAGTTATATTCAAATAGCTCCGTTTTGTTTGTGCGTTCAGGTCACTATCCGAGTGCATTTCGTGACAAAAAATGTCAAAATATTCCATTACTGTACTTCGAAGCATGTCAAACGCTGTTTAAAATACATTTTTATGCTATTTTTCTCGTAAAATAGCGATAATATTCCAACCAGGCGATGTTGTATTCATTCAAAGGCTGAAAGAAAAAAATTGAGAATTCTCATGAACGCGCATCTCCAGTGTCACTGTCCCCAGCCTGACCACTTACAAATTCCCCTGCTGTTCTTCGCCCAGAGACAGGAGACACGTCATTCCACTTTCTGGTGCCTTCTGAGAGCCAATTGATGCCTTAGAAAATGTCACGTTACAGCAGAGATGCTGTATTTTTGATAGAGATGCAACAGAAGGATAACAAATTGTCAGACAGGGCACTTCCTGTATAGAATCTTCTCAGGTTTTGGCCTGCCATATGAGTTCTGTTATACTCACAGACACCATTCAAACAGTTTTAGAAACTTTAGTGTTTTCTATCCAAATCTACTAATTGTATGCATATTCTTGTTTCTAGGCAAGAGTAGTAACCAGTTTAAATCGGGTACGTTTTTTTATCCGGCCGTGCAAATACTGCCCCCTAGCTCCAACAGGTTAAGGTAAGGGTTAAGCTTTGGGATAGGCTTAAAAACAAACATCTCAAAAACAACTTTCTATTGGTGGATTCAAACTTGAAACCTTTGTAATCAGAAGCAGATGCTTACACCCATCCACATCCACAATGCCTTACGAAAACGAAACCTACTAGAAGGTAACAGCATTCAGTTGCCCTTATTTTCCACATAGTCGCCCGACGTCTTCAGACACGGATCGACGTCGAATACTGACTGGTGTCACGGGTGACCTGGCTGAGAATACTATATTATTTTTTTAATCAGTTTTGGTGAAGCAACACTTTTTTTGTGGGAAACTGCTGTTAGTTGACAGTTTGAGCATCTACAAATCATCTTAAAAAAAGTGGTACTCAGTGTTGGAAGAGAAGGAATTAGGCTAAGCCTCACACACAGGCAACTAAAGACAGTAGGCAGCTAAAGGCAGTAGGCAGCTAAAGGCAGTAGGCAGCTAAAGGCAGTAGGCAGCTAAAGGCAGTAAGTTACCACAGACAGTAAGTTACCATAGACAGTAAGTTACCATAGACAGTAGGTTACTGAAAGGCAGTAGGTTACCAAAGACAGTAGGTTACCAAACACAGAAGGTTACTAAAATATAAGGTTACCAAAGACAGTAAATTAGTAAAGACAAAAGGTTACTAAGAACATAATATTACTAAAGACAGTAGGTTACTAAAGACAGTAGGTGTCAGGGCTTTCAGAAGGAGCGGACCAAAATGCAGCGTGTTTGTCGTTCCACATATTTATTACATGTGAAACTGAATGCAATACATAAATAACTTGAAACCACAAAACAACAAACTGTGACGCAGAGAGGAAAACACACTACTCAAAAGATAATAACCCACAAACAGGAAGTGAAATAACCTACTTAAATATGATCTCTAATCAGAGGCAATGAGGATCAGCTGCCTCCAATTAGAGATCAACCCCAAACAATCCCAACATAGAAATAGAAAAACTAGAACTAAACATAGAAATAGCAAAGATAGAACAACCCAAAACACCCCCTGTCGCACCTTGCCCTACTCTACTATAGAAAATTACATCTTACTAGGGTCAGGACATGACAGTACCCCCCCCCAAAGGTGCAGACTCTGAATACAAACAAACAAAAAACAACAAAACACAAAGGGAGGGTAGGTTGGGTGACTAATGTCTATGGTGGCAGCTCTGGTTCCGGGCGTAGTACCCCCACCACCCGCTGATCCCCCCCGCTTCTGTATGTCTGGAGGAACCAGACCATGGATCATCGTCGGAGGCTTCGGACCGCCATCCGCCGCTGAAGACTCTGGGCTAAAGGCCACCGCTGAAGACACCGGGCTGCAGACCGCCGCTGAAGGCTCCGGACCGTCGCAGGAGGTTCTGGGCTGAGGAGCGTTGCTGGAGGCTCCAGACTAGTGATGCGCACTGGAGGTCCGATGCGTAGGACTGGCATAGGTGGCGCCAGACTGGTAACACGCACCTCAGATCGAGTGCGGGGAGCAGGAACAGGACACCCCGGACTGGGCAGGCACCCTGGAGGCCTGATGCTTTGAGCTGGCATAGGAGGCGCCAGACTAGTAACACGCACCTCGGGACGAGTGCGGGGAGCAGGCACAGGACGTACTGGGCTATGGAGGCGCACTGGAGGGAGAGTGCGAGGAGCAGGAATCGGTCTCACCGGACTGGGGAGACGCACTAAGGGCCGAGTGCTCACAGCAGGCACTGGCTGTACCGGGTTATGGATGCGCACTGGAGGAATAGTGCGAGGAGCTGGAATCGGTCTCACCGGACTGGGGAGACGCACTAAGGGTCGAGTGCTCACAGCAGGCACTGGCTGTACCGGGTTATGGATGCGCACTGGAGACTTGGTGCATGGTACTGGCTTGGGTGGCTCCAGACGCACCTCAGGACTTGTGCAGGGAGCAGGAACAGGACACTCCGGACTGGGTATGCACACTGGAGGTCTGATGCGTGGAACTGGCTTAGGTGGCACCAGACTGGTAACACGCACCTCAAGACGAGTGCAGGGAGCAGGAACAGGACGTACCGGGCTATGTAGGCGAACTGGGGACCTGGCATGCTGAGCATGCCTACTCCTTCCGGGTTCAATGACCATCTTCGCCCTACACTGGCGAGGAGCTTGCACCGACTGCACCGGGCTGTGAGTGCGTATGGGCGATATAGTGCGCACCACACCGTAACTCATCGCTCGCTCCTCCGCACGCCCGCTCCGCCGTGCTCTTTCTGCCAGTACTTCCCTTCGGAATCTCGTGTCGAGCTCCGCGCTTGACTCCTGTGCTGACTTCTGTCTGCTCCACGGCTCTCTCCAATAGGCACGGGAAGTTTTGATCAGGGCTCCCCCCTGATGTTGACAAACTCCCATTATGCCCCCCCCCCAAAGAATTCATGGGGCTGCCTCTCCACCTTGATTATAGGTGGATATAGAGCTTCATAGTAACGTTGCTCCCTCTTGGCTTCCTCTAGTTCCTCCTTCGGGCGACGATACTTCCCAGCCTGGCTCCAGGGTCCTTTACCGTCTAATATTTCCTCCCAAGTCCACGACTCCAAGTAGTTCTCCTCACGCCGCTTAGTCCTTTTATGGTGGGTTATTCTGTCAGGGCTTTCAGAAGGAGCGGACCAAAATGCAGCGTGTTCGTAGTTCCACATATTTATTAAACATGAAACTGAATGCAATACATAAATAACTTGAAACCACAAAACAACAAACCATGACGCAGAGCAGAAAACACACTACTCAAAGGATAATAACCCACAAACAGGAAGAGAAAAACCCCTACTTAAATATGATCTCTATTCAGAGGCAATGAGGACCAGCTGCCTCCAATTAGAGATCAATCCCAACATAGAAATAGAAAAACTAGAACTAAACATAGAAATAGAAAACAGAACAACCCACAACACCCCCTGTCATGCCCTGCCCTACTCTACAATAGAAAATTACATCTTACTTGGGTCAGGACGTGACAGAAGGTTACCAAAGACAGTAGGTTACCATAGACAGTAGGTTACCATAGACAGTAGGTTACCATAGACAGTAGGTTACTAAAGGCAGTAGGTCACTAAAGGCAGAAGGTTACTAAAGACAGTAGGTTACTAAAGACAGTAGGTTACCATTGACAGTAGGTTACCATTGACAGTAGGTTACTAAAGACAGTAGGTTACTAAAGACAGTAGGTTACTAAAGACAGTAGGTTACCATTGACAGTAGGTTACTAAAGACAGTAGGTTACTAAAGACAGTAGGTTACCATAGACAGTAGGTTACTAAAGACAGTATGTTACTAAAGGCAGAAGGTTACTAAAGGCAGAAGGTTACTAAAGACAGTAGGTTACTAAAGACAGTAGGTAACTAAATGCAGTAGGTTACTAAAGACAGTAGGTTACTAAAGACAGTAGGTTACTAAATGCAGTAGGTTACTAAAGACAGTAGGTTACTAAATGCAGTAGGTTACTAAAGACAGTAGGTTACTAAATGCAGTAGGTTACTAAATGCAGTAGGTTACTAAAGACAGTAGGTTACTAAATGCAGTAGGTTACTAAAGACAGTAGGTTACTAAAGACAGTAGGTTACTAAAGGCAGTAGGTTACTAAAGGCAGTAGGTTACTAAAGACAGTAGGTTACCATAGACAGTAGGTTACTAAAGACAGTAGGTTACTAAAAGCAGAAGGTTACTAAAGACAGTAGGTTACTAAAGACAGAAGGTTACTAAAGACAGTAGGTTACTAAATGCAGTAGGTTACTAAAAGCAGTAGGTTACTAAAGACAGTAGGTTACTAAAGACAGTAGGTCACTAAATGCAGTAGGTTACCAAAGACAGTAGGTAAGGTAACTACTGTCTTTAATAACCTACAGTCTTTAGTAAAATACTGTCTTTAGTATCCTACTGTCTTTAGTATCCTACTGTCTTTGGTAACCTACTGTCTTTAGTAACCTACTGTCTGTGGTAACCTACTGTCTATGGTAGCATACTGTCTTTAGCAACCTACTGTCTATGGTTACTGTCTTTAGTAACCTACTGTATTTAGTAACCTACTGTCTTTAGTAACCTACTGTCTTTAGTAACCTACTGTCTTTAGTAACCTACTGCTTTTAGTAACCTACTGCATTTAGTGACCTACTGTCTTTAGTAACCTTCTGCCTTTAGTGACCTACTGTCTATGGTAACCTACTGTCTTTAGTAACCTACTGTCTTTAGTAACCTACTGTCTATGGTAACCTACTGTCTTTAGTAACCTACTGTCTTTAGTAACCTACTGTCTATGGTAACCTACTGTCTTTAGTAACCTACTGCTTTTAGTAACCTACTGCATTTAGTGACCTACTGTCTTTAGTAACCTTCTGCCTTTAGTGACCTACTGTCTTTAGTAACCTACTGCCTTTAGTAACCTACTGTCTTTAGTAACCTACTGTCTTTAGTAACCTACTGCATTTAGTAACCTACTGTCTTTAGTAACCTACTGCCTTTAGTGACCTACTGTCTTTAGTGACCTACTGTCTATGGTAACCTACTGTCTTTAGTAACCTACTGTCTTTAGTAACCTACTGTCTATGGTAACCTGCTCTCTTTAGTAACCTACTCTCTTTAGTAACCATTAAACAGACCGACTACTCGGCCCTGCATCTAGGTACATTAAACAGACCGGCTCCTTGGTCATGCATCTAGGTACATTAAACAGACCGGCTCCTTGGTCATGCATCTAGGTACATTAAACAGACCGGCTCCTTGGTCATGCATCTAGGTACATTAAACAGACCGGCTCCTTGGTCATGCATCTAGGTACATTAAACAGACCGGCTCCTTGGTCATGCATCTAGGTACATTAAACAGACCGGCTCCTTGGTCATGCATCTAGGTACATTAAACAGACCGGCTCCATGGGTGCATCTAGGTACATTAAACAGACCGACTCCTTGGGATTGGAGAACCCTCACTGGGTTGTATGAAATGTGCATGTCTGTCAGATAAGAGGGGGCAAGGCCATGCAGTGCCTTAGAAGTTATGTGTAAGATCTTAACTTGTTTAGGATAGGGGGCAGTATTTTCACGTCCGGATAAAAAACGTACCCGATTTAATCTGGTTATTACTCCTGCCCAGAAACTAGAATATGCATATCATTATTTGATTTGGATAGAAAACACCCTAAAGTTTCTAAAACTGTTTGAATGGTGTCTGTGTATAACAGAACTCATATGGCAGGCCAAAACCTGAGAAGATTCTACATGGGAAGTGCCCTGTCTGACCATTTCTTGTCCTTCTATAGCCTCTTTATCGAAAATAGAGGATCTCTGCTGTAACGTGACATTTTTTAAGGCTCCCATAGGCTCTCAGAAGGTGCCAGAACGGGGAATGATAACTCTGCAGTCCCTGGGCGAAAAACAGTATGGGTTTTGGAAAGTGGTCGTTCTGAGAACAATGACACTGGTGTGCGTGTGCATGTGAAGACTCCATTTTCTATTTTCAGTGTTTGAACGAAAACAAGGTCTCCCGGTCGGAATATTATCGCTATTTTACGAGAAAAATCACATAAAAATTGATTTTAAACAGCGTTTGACATGCTTCGAAGTACGGTAATGGAATATTTTGAAATGTTTTGTCACGATATGCGCCGGCGCATCACCCTTCGGATAGTGTCTTGAACGCACGAACAAAACGCAGCTATTTGGATATAACTATGGATTATTTGGAACCAAAACAACATTGGGTGTTGAAGTAGAAGTCCTGGGAGTGCATTCTGACGAAGAACAGCAAAGGTAATCCAATTTTTCTTATAGTAAATCTGAGTTTGGTGAGTGCCAAACTTGGGTGTCAAAATAGCTAGCCATGATGGCCGGGCTATCTACTCAGAATATTGCAAAATGTGCTTTCACCGAAAAGCTATTTGAAATCGGACACCGCGATTGCATAAAGGAGTTCTGTATCTATAATTCTTAAAATAATTGTTATGTTTTTTGTGAACGTTTATCGTGAGTAATTTAGTAAATTCACCGGAAGTTTTCAGTGGGTATGCTAGTTCTGAACGTCACATGCTAATGTAAAAAGCTAGTTTTTGATATAAATATGAACTTGATTGAACAAAACATGCATGTATTGTATAACATAATGTCCTAGGAGTGTCATCTGATGAAGATCATCAAAGGTTAGTGCTGCATTTAGCTGTGGTTTTGGTTTTTGTGACATTATATGCTAGCTTGAAAAATGGGTGTGTGATTATTTCTGGCTGGGTACTCTCCTGACATAATCTAATGTTTTGCTTTCGTTGTAAAGCCTTTTTGAAATCGGACATTGTGGTTAGATAAAGGAGAGTCTTGTCTTTAAAATGGTGTAAAATAGTCATATGTTTGAAAAATGGAAGTTTTTTGATTTTTGAGGAGTTTGTAATTCGCGCCGCGCTCTATCATTGGATATTGGCGAGGCGTTCCGCTAGCGGAACATCTAGATGTATTAACAGATTGATACTTTACAGACAGTTAATGTAGTGCAGAGAAGTTCTCCTAACTATCAATATAAATTCTCCCCGTAAATTTCCTTTGTTGTTACAACGCAACAAGCAGCCTGGTCTCAGAGAAAAACCTATGAAACCTCCAAGTTGTATGATCAGTTTACATCATCTGATTCGTATGATTTTGTACGACCAGGTAAGATGTATAATTACTATACGTCCTCTAATTCGTATTATATTGTACGGCTGCTATTATATTCATAATGTAACCTAACGTAAGGTAATGGATTATACTAAATGGAGAGGCACAGATTTACATATCAAATCTTGGGAATTGCCCTGAAGCTAGATTGCACACACACACACACTCTCACAAACACACACACACACGCACACACACACACACACACACATGGGGTGTGTGACTAAAAGTGAAACTTAATGGAGTCTATAAACACAGAGTAACAGAGAGGTTCTCATCACAGAGCAGAGCTAGTCTTGTCACACAGCAGAGCTTAACATCAGGGGAAGACAGACAGACCGAGGAAACCTTTACAGAGATTCACAAAGACATAATCTACATTTCACACATTTCTCTTCTGTTCTCTGGAAGAGATCTTCACTCAGTGTTAGTCCAGACACCTCCGTAAAGCTCAGGTTATCAGTGACCTATCATGGTGTCTACCATGGACAGTGCCAAGATCCTCTTCTCTGTTCTGTTCCTCTGCGTCTGCTACCAGGGTAAGTCCTCTCTGTTCCTGGACAGGTTGGTTACTTTATCATCATGATGGGATGCAGATATGTCTTTTTATGCTGTTCATTACTGGAAGACAAGGTACACAGATAAACTAATACACACAGGTACACACACACACATGCACACAGTGGCGTAAAGTACTTAAGTAAAAATACTTTCAAGTATTACTTAAATAGTTTTTTTGGGTATCTGTACTTTAATTTTGACAACTTTTATTTTTAGTTCACTACATTCCTAAAGAAATAATGTACTTTTTACTCCGTACATTTTCCATGACACCCAAAAGTATCATTTTGAATGCTTAGCAGGACAGGAAACTGGTCCTATTCACACACTTATGAAGAGAAGACCCATGCTCATCCCTACTGCCTCTGATCTGACAGACTCACTAAACACACATGCTTTGTTTGTAGATGATGTTGTAGTGTCCCCCTTGCTATTCTGTACATTTAAAAAACAAGAAAATCGTGCTGTCTGGTTTTCTTAATATAAGGAATTTTAAAAGATTTATACTTTTACTTCTGAAACTTAAGTATATTTTAGCAATTACATGTATTTTTGATACTTAAGTATATTTAAAAACAAAATACTTTTATACTTTTACTCAAGTAGTATATTACGAGGTGACTTTCACTTTTACTTGAGTCATTTTCTATTAAGGTATCTTTACTTTTACTCAGGTAGGACAATTGGGTACTTTTTCCAACACTGAACGCACACAAACACACACAAACACACACTAACACACACAACAAACAATAGAAAATGCTTCCATGGGGGAATCCCCAGGCAGACAGCATCCATCATTACCTAGTGTTACATCATAACTAGTGTCACATCATAACTAGTGTCACATCATTAACATATGATAAGCAATCTATCCCTCTGCTTCCTGTCTCTTTATCTCTCTCCCCTCTCTCTTTCCATCTTTAACCATTTCTCTCTCTCTCTCCGTGTGTGTGTGTGTGTGTGTGTGTGTGCTGCACTTGACTCTAAGGCCCTTCCATAGAAACACCCACATTTTGGACTGAAATAGCAAGGATAAAACATTGGACAGTGTCAATGACCCTGTTTCCCACTAAACAGGGCCATTCACACTGTCCAATGTTTTATCCTTGCTATTTCAGTCCAAAATGTGGGTGTTTCTATGGAAGGGCCTTAGAGTCAAGTGCAGCACACACACACACATGCGCACACACAATCCTCTCCTATCCCTTCATCTGTCTCCTATCCCTCAATCTGTCTCCTTAGTTCTCAATCACTAATTCTCTACAACTTTATAACATTAGTTGTTGTTGAGGCAATTATCTGCTTGACTGTTTAACAGAGTTCAATGTTTTAGTAAATTCTCTCCTCTCAGTGACTCAGGGCCAGATGGCGATGGACTGCTGTCTGGAGGTCAATAGAAAAGAGATCCCACAACGCGTTGTCACGGGTTACCAGCCTCAGGTTAGGGGTCAAGGCTGCTCCATTGACGCCATGATGTGAGTATCCTATTGACTAAGAGACCGGAAGTTCAGGTATTCGCTTAAAGACTTAGGCCACGCTCCAGGCTGACCACATTGCAGTCAACTGACAGATTTCACAATGCCTGGATAAGTCTTTAACATATCAGCTAGACTCATCAGATGATACAGCGATCTGATATCTGACTGAACGGTCAATGACATGGCATGTAACCACACAGAGCGACTGTAATGTGGTCGTCCTGGAATGCCACCAGTGTCCAATCCTAAGTCTTCCTGGAGATCAGAGAGGATTGGATTGGCCTAACTAGCAGTGTGGTGAAAACTTCAACTGATGGTATGGTTGTATATAGATGACGGTCTGTTCTGATGTAGTGCTTGTATTGTGTTACAGCTTCCACACCAGAAAGGGACTTAAGCTGTGTGCCCCTACTGGCCCTGCCTGGGTTACTAACCTGATTAAACACATGGACAAGCTGACCAAGATGTGCCACAACACCAACTTCAAGGTATGCTGCTCTCACTTAGACTCCACGCTCAGTTCGATGTCTGCATTGGCCGTACAGCATTTACAGTGATACGGCCTCTGCAGAAGTCAGGGAATTCATACCTATTGCGCTTCGCCGAGCAGCGCAGAGCTGTTGTGAATTAAGTTGTCAAGGAAGTTAGTTTGTGTTTATACAGTACTTCCCGCCTCCCACCTAATGTCAACCAATCGTGTCAACGCGGAGCTATCGGGAGCCTTCTGCATTATTGCAGCATTTGTGAGGTGCACGGCGAAGGGGATTCAGAGCTAAATTTGGCCTCTGTGTGCCTCCTGAACCTGCGCAATTGCATCACACCATCTATAGGGAGCCTCTGACCACATATTCAGATCAAGTGTAAATTGTCTCTTAGACTACATATTTTAGCAACATGTTACGTTACTCTTACGTTGTGTAATTGTCCTGAAGACTAAGGGTTGGATTTAATCCGTATCGTGGACGATCTGCCAAAAAAATGTAAAAAACATTTCTGATTGAGCCTACATATGCAACGTTTACAGTGAATGCGGTCTCCAGAAAACATTGCCTTTTAAATTTAAATCTAGCATTAATCTTCCGCAATACTTCTGCAATTCGGATTAAATCCAGCCCTAACGTTCACAAACTGATCTAACACTGTCTGTGTGTATCTGTGTGTTTGCAGGGTAAACGCTGTAGGAAGGTGAAGCCCAAGCATTCCTAAAGTCCCAATTGGACCCCATCCCTCCACCCTCACCACCACCTCCACCCCCCTTCTCCTGGTCCATAGAACAATGAAAGGACATTCCAAGTGTGTGGGGGGGACAGCGGTGGGAGAAGTAAAAAAAAAAAAAAAATGAATGGAAAAATGTGATTCCTCCTTCCACTAGCGCACTTTTTCAGTTTCCTTCCATCTTCGGTTTTTATCCAGCGTGCCATGTTGTTTATTCTGTCTTCAGTTTTTACCCAGCAGACCATGTTGTTTATTCTGTCTTCAGTTTTTACCCAGCAGACCATGTTGTTTCCTTCTGTCTTCAGTTTTTACCCAGCAGACCATGTTGTTTCTTCTGTCTTCAGTTTTTACCCAGCAGACCATGTTGTTTCTCAGTGGCACATTCATGTACTATATCTTTTTTTTTATGTGACAAAATGATAAATAACAGTCCAGAAAGAGTAAATTAGCTTTGACCCCACATGGGAACCTTAAAGCTACAGTCTGGGATTTCAAAAGTAATAAAACAACTATTTTATTAACATGTATTTAATCAGGGGAGCCCCATTGAGACCAGGGACTCATTTCCAATGGTGCCTTTAGATCACAAAGCTATAACATAATGTGTTTAGCTAGCTGATATGTGAAATACCTATCCAGGCATGGTAAGGTTTCAGCAACGCCTGGGCTGAGGAGAGTGCCCTATAGCTTTAAGGTCATAAGTCAAGGGGTTAAAGGTCAGGGGTCAAAACATACTGGCAGCTGGTTCAAACACCAATCTTTAAATTAAACTTAGAGACAATCAAACATTTTCTACCTTTTTGTGAACTTTGCATTTAATAAATATATATTTTCATTGATCTTTTTAATGACTGTCAAATCAAGATTTTGAGTGAACTTGAATTCCTTTTTGAATTAAATGAGACCTTTAATGACTAAACTCAAAAGGTAAAATATTGTAGTTAATTGATACCCTGCTGTTGTCTATTTTGAAGAATACAAATGTGAGTACACATGAAACATTGAGTAGATGAAATTTAAGGAACTGTAAAGTGACTGGTCTGTTTATGGGTTTAACATTTATAAAAGGTGTTGTAGTCCCTAGCTACAGCTATTGGTGCAGGTTTAGAGTGCATCCTAATTGGCACCCTATTTGTCCTGGTTAAAAGAAGTGCACTATGTAGGGAATATGTTGGGATGCGGATAAGTGTTTGTTTTTGATTCAGACATTGAGAGTCCAAATAGAAGTCCCCAGAACTAAAAAAAATCCATCTTTATCTACACTTCTGTTTACAATTGCTGCATAATTTTTTACAACTAGGGGCTATTTCCAGAAGCCTATTCCACAAAGAAAGGCATTTTTGGGGGGTGTTTATTATAGCAATAGAGACAGAGAGCGAGAGCAAGCGAGGGAGAGAGAGCGAGAGTAGGCGAGAAAAATACATCTGAAATGAAAGCTACAGTGAAAGCTAAAGCCTTACCAAATAGAGGTACAGCCAAACAAAAGAAGAAGTTATAGCAAACAAGAGTAGAGCTCAGCCACCTTGTGATTAGAAATCTGTGAACTGAGAGAAAACTAAGAATACTGGAACACACACACACAAAATGGGAACTGGGCCAGACTGTAGGAGTATTGCTTCATACTTCATTTTAACACACACTTGAATTTATTGCAACATTTACAAGGTGTGTTTTTCCATAGAACTCCAGGCTATGACATCTGGGAGTTTTCACACCTCCTTTGGGAGAGATGAAACAAAATATGGGGAGTACAAAACGTAACACTACGTCAGAATACACAGTTTATAGTATTTTTCTTTGGAGATATGTGTTTAAACATCTTGAGAAGGGGGTGGATGGGAAAACAAGCATGCCATGACTTCCTTTCCAGCGAAGAGGTTCACTCATCCTGTTCTCCTTCTAGCATGTCATCTAGATTAACAAAATTCATTTCACAGTCCATAAAATGTTGATTACGTGCCGTCAATGAAACACACAATAAGATAAACTTCCCCACAATAAAGTTTGGTTGCGGCTCTGTGCATACATAACGGAAGCTTGTCCTCTGTCTTATACAGAGGATAAATACAGGTAGGAAGTTTAGTTTTCCACAATTGTTTACACCCCTGTTTGCTGAATCTTTGGGCCATTTTCCCAAAACTCTAAATACAAAACTCTACAAATCTCTAGCAAAAGCGAACACTACATTCAAACTGTTCTCTTTACAATAGGTTTTTGTAGCAGCACACGTCATATGAATAGCTCTGTCTACCAACCAACACACTGATGTGCTCAACACGAAACTCTACTATGAATATCCCATCATTTATGTATTTTGCATTTTCAGTGTTACACTGTAGGCAGTTTGTCACGGTTGTCGTTGGTTAAGGAGTACCAAAACGCAGCAGGTATGTGCAGGCTCATCTTGACGTTTATTTAACTTCCAAAATGAATACCAAAATAACAAAACAAGAAAATGAACGAACAACCAACAGTCTGGCAAAGCATAAGGCTTACACACACAGAACAATCTCCCACAATTAAACAAACAAACACACCCAACTAATATAGGACTTCCAATCAAAGGCAACACCAAACAGCTGCCTTCAATTGGAAGTCCACCCCAATTAACACAACATAGAAACACACTCACTAGACTACACATAGAAATACATAAACATAGACCATCAACCAAAAACCCGGAAATACTAAATCAAACACCCTTTAAACAAACACACCACCCCGAACCACATAAAACGAATACCCTCTGCCACGTCCTGACCAAACTACAATACCAATTAACCTTATACTGGCCAGGACGTGACACAGTTGTAAAATATTGTTACAGTACTGTATGCCTACTCAAATATGCATAAATAAACACACAAATGCACTACAGTAACAAAAACATTGTAATTTATTTCCATAATATAGCATTTTTGAACGCTTGTGATTTGTATGTAACACTTTCCATACCCAAGAGGAGAAAACCAGGAAAACATTCAGTAAGATAAAGTGTTTTCTGCACACAAAAAATGAAAGTGGCTAATTCTTTCAAAATCAAAAACAAAAAAAAAACACAAAAAAACATACACAATGTAAGAAAAAAGACATTAGGCTGCATCCTGCCTCCTATTTTGGTCAGGCCACAGCACCTCATCTACATCACAAGTGATGTTCTCCCTGGCTAACAGTGGGGAAAGAATCTTCTGGAGTGACGGATCCAGCCGACAAAAGCCCCCACATCAACTTCACCATGTGCGTCCTCCGTTGCCTGGAGAAGAGGCATGCGTGCGAGGGGATGGTGGTCATACACCTTCCATTGCCATGCCGAAAAAAACTATTCAATTGTGTGTAGGAATGGGGAATATGGTGAGAGGTATTGAATAACAAATTGTGGGTGGTCCATGAACCAGTTGCGGAACAGAGCAGCCCGGTGGAAACTCACGTTGTCCCAGACAACATACCTGGGCTGCTCTGGTCCACCCCTCTGCTCGGCTGGAATGAGGATGCCATGTAGTGTGTCCAGGAATGTGATGAGAAGGGCGGTGTTGTAGGGACCAAGGTTGGCATGGTGATGGAGGATGCCTTGCTGGCTAACGGCTGCGCACATGGTGATATTCCCTCCACGCTGTCCAGGGACATTCACAGTGTCACGGTGACCAATAATGTTCAGTCCCCGTCCTCTTCTTCTGGCTAGGTTGAAGCTAGTCTCATCAATGTAAATATAAACGTGCTGAATTGCAGCAGCATCCAGCTCCAAGACTCTCTGAAACAGACAAGACAATATGTGACATAGACATTGAACAGTCAATATGGTGAGGCACAATACACTGGATTACAGTACTGTAATGTATCTATACAGTGCTGATATGATAGTAAATTCACAGTATAGTACTTACTTGCACATAGTCATATAACTGTTCTTTAACCCTCTGAGTATTTCTCAAATGACACCCTGTAGACCGGTTTCAGCCAAATTCGGTTGAATTGTAATACACGGTTCAATGTAGACAATCCCACCTGGTGAATGTTATTGAATATTGTTTTGTCTGCAATTATGTGGTTCTGGATTTCTCGTAGTCTAATGGTATTGTTTGCGACCACCATGTTCACAAAAGTGGTCTCCTGTTCTGGAGACCCAAATATGATTAGTCACAGTAAGCTAAAATAATCTATTTTCTTTCAATATGAAATGACATTACCGTAACATTGGCCAACAATCACTGAGTAACATAGGCCTACTGATATGTCGGACTGCAGTATAAAAACATAAAGAGCATAGAACTACAAAAATCTCTGAAACTGGAAACACTTATCTCCCTCACTAGCTTTAAGCACCAGCTGTCAGAGCAGCTCACAGATCACTGTACATAGCCCATCTATAAATAGCCCAAACAACTACCGCTTCCCCTATTGTATTTATTTATTTATTTTGCTCCTTTGCACCCCAGAATTTCTACTTTGCACACTCATCTACTGTCAAATCTACCATTCCAGTGTTTTACTTGCTATATTGTATTTACTTTGCCACCATGGCCTTTTTTGCCTTTACCTCCCTTATCTCACCTCATTTGCTCACATTGTATATAGACTTATTTTCCTACTGTATTATTGACTGTATATTTGTTTTACTCCATGTGTAACTCTGTGTTGTTGTATGTGTCGAACTGCTTTGCTTTATCTTGGCCAGGTCGCAGTTGTAAATGAGAACTTGCTCTCAACTTGCCTACCTGGTTAAATAAAGGTGAAATAAAAAAATGTAATAAAATAGTGTAGATGGTAGGTAACTTACCGGTTGTCATTTCTAAATGTACGGATGATAGATGTAACCGTGTAGCAGCTCAGGTTGAGCTGAACTCTCTGCCCAGCCTCCCTCACACTCAATCCATGGTTGAACACATGGTCAACCAATGTGGCCCTGATCTCATCTGAGACAACTGTCCTTTGTCCTCGTCTCACTCCTTCACCTCTAGCTCTTGCTTCACCATTTTCTTCCATTTTCCTCCAAAACAGGAGAGCTCATCTGTGGCCTTTTATAGTGCTAAAGCTCTGATTTCTAAGTGAACAATTTAGCAACTAGTGTTTACACCTGTGAGGAGCGGGTGTTGCCAACTAGTATATAGAGCTTGGCATTGTGATTGGTGTTGCCTTCCAAAGGGACTAAAAATATTGTAATTTTGAATGTTGTGCCTTATGTAGAGAACTGTATGTAATGTTTTGCAAAAAGTGTGACATAGAATTGAAAACTGATTGTAAAGCAGGAATTGTGCTTGCAATTTTGCAGACTTGGTTTAGGGATTTGGGTTTGGGATTTGGGTTTGGGTGATTTTAGTGTGTAAACAATTGGGAAAACTGTAATATAACTGATTAATAGAACTGTTTAATAGAACTGATTTATAGAACTGGTGGTAGAGGTTAACACAGAGGATCTGGTAGTGTGTGTGTGTGTGTGTGTGTGTGTGTGTGTGTGTGTGTGTGTGTGTGTGTGTGTGTGTGTGTGTGTGTGTGTGTGTGTGTGTGTGTGTGTGTGTGAAAAACTGTAATGATCATCTGGTCCTACTGGTGGTTTTAAACATTCAGGAGCCTTACTGCCGCTGGGATAAATGATCGTTTGGCCTCATTTTCCCTGAGGGGTGTAGCTCAAACTTCTGGTAAAGAGGATGTCTGGGCTCCATCATTACCTTGTGGGCTTTTGGAAAGGCTCTTATGTCATAACTAACCTCATCTGTCTGCTTTACCCCTAGCACCTTACTAGCAGAACGAACAATTGTATTACTGTTTTTGCCGATTGCTTACACACTGAAAGTGAATGCTCAGACAAAAGCATCAAAAATGTAACTTTTGTATCCATGCCTTAAACAAAGGCACCAAAAGTACAAACACATTTTCTGCTTAGCAATTTGTTTACAATTCTGCAAAACACTTTCAAAACACTACACACTGTTTCTTACATTAGACACTTTGAACAAAATTGAAGTCTCTTGCAATCATTTGGAAAACACTTCTATTCGAAATGCAAAACATACCTGAATTTGGCAACACCCACACACACACATGAAAACACTTCTACAGTAATTGAACACCAATTAGTCTGAGCCTCAGCGCTACAAATAGACCTCAGGTAAGATCACCTCTTTTGTGAGAACTTTGCAAACATGGAGGCAGTGAGAGGCAGAGGCCAAAGGGGACCAGGCAATAGACGGAGACATATTTCCGACGACATTAGGGCCACTTTGGTAGACCAAGTCATAATTCATGGCCTTACGATGAGGGAGGCTGGGCAGAGGGTCCAGCCCAACCTGAGTCGCTACACGGTACCATCCATAATATGGACATTTAGACTGGAGAACAGGTATGTCTTCACCTTTCTACACTAGACTGTACCTATGTAATTGTTGCACATCATTCTGCATCACAGTACAATACAATGTAGTCCTACAATATTATGTCTATGCTCCTCAGTGAACAAAAAAAATAGGTATAGTGCTGTGAAGTACATGTAATACAGTTTTGACGTTACTGTGTACAGTAACAGTACAGTGTGTAAAAAAATAAATAAACCTAACCAATGACATCCTATTCTTGCATTTTCTACAGAACTGCAAGACGACCTCCTGAGGGAGGAAGATGACGTCTGTTCACCCATGAACAGGAACTGGCCATTGTCAATCTAGTGTTGGCAAACCATACCGTCCGCCTTCATAAACTTTGAGAGCAAATCATCACAGATCACACGGCATTCCATAGTATCAACCGCGTCAGTATGTCGACATTGCCGCATCTTGCGTCAACACCAACTTACAATGAAGCAGCTGTACAGGGCTAATTTGAGAGGAACAGCATTAGTCAGACCTTCACTATGATTATGTGGAAGTACAGTGGGGGAAAAAAGTATTTGATCCCCTGCTGATTTTGTACGTTTGCCCACTGATAAAGAAATGATCAGTCTATAATTTTAATGGTAGGTTTATTTGAACAGTGAGAGACAGAATAACAACAAAAATATCCAGAAAAACGCATGTCAAAAATGTTATAAATTGATTTGCATTTTAATGAGGGAAATAAGTATTTGACCTCCTCTTAATCAGAAAGATTTCTGGCACCCAGGTGTCTTTTATACAGGTAGCGAGCTGAGGGAGTGCTCCTAACCGCAGCTTGTTACCTATAAAAAAGACACCTGTCCACAGAAGCAATCAATCAATCAGATTCCAAACGCTCCACCATGGCCAAGACCAAAGAGCTCTCCAAGGATGTCAGGGACAAGATTGTAGACCTACACAAGGCTGGAATGGGCTACAAGACCATCGCCAAGCAGCTTGGTGAGAACGTGACAACATTTGGTGCGATTATTCACAAATGGAAGAAACACAAAAGAACTATCAATATCCCAATATCCCTCGGCCTGGGGCTCCATGTAAGATCTCACCTCGTGGAGTTGCAATGATCATGAGAACAGTGAGGAATCAGCCCAGAACTACACGGGAGGATCTTGTCAATGATCTCAAGGCAGCTGGGACCATAGTCACCAAGAAAACAATTGGTAACACACTACGCCGTGAAGCACTGAAATCCTGCAGCGCCCGCAAGGTCCAAAGAACTCCAGGCTATGGCATGTGGGAGTTTTCATACACCTCCTTTGGGAGAGATGAGAAACACAATGTATGGGGTGAGCAAAATACTTATCCACACTACGTCAGAATAACAGTCACTTTATAGTCAGACACTTTACAGTCATGTACACTACATGACCAAAATGCTCGTCGAACATCTCATTCCAAAATCATGGGCATTAATACGGAGTTGGTCCCCCCTCTGCTGCTAAAACAGTGTTCAGTGTTCTGGAAAGGCTTTCCACAAGATGCTGGAACATTGCTGCAGGGACTTGCTTCCATTTAGCCACAAGAGCATTTGTGATGTCAGGCACTGATGTTGGGGGATTAGGCCTGGCTGGCAGTCAGCGTTCCAACTCATTCCAAATGTGTTCAATGGGGTTGAGGTCAGGGCTCTGTGCAGGCCAGTCAAGTTCCTCCACACTGACCTCGACAAACCATTTCTTTATAGAGCTCGCATTGTGTATGGGGGCATTGTCAAGCGGAAACAGGAAAGGGCCTTCACCAAACAGTTCCCTTCACTGGAACTAAGGGGCCTAGCTCGAACCATGAAAACACCCTCAGACCATTATTCCTCCTCCGCCAAATTTTACAGTTGGCACTATGCATTCGGGCAGGTAGCGTTCTCCTGGCATCCATGAAACCGAGATTCATCCATTGGAATGACAGATGGTAAAGCGTGATTCATCACTCCAGAGAATGCGTTTCTACTGCTACAGAGTTCAATGGCTTCCAGCTTTACACCACTCCAGCCGACGCTTGGCATTGCGCATGGTGATCTTAGGCTTGTGTGATGCTGCTCAGCCATGGAAACCCATTTCATGAAGCTCCCGACGAATAGTTATTGTGTTGACGTTGCTTCCAGAGGCAGTTCCGAACTCGATAGTGAGTGTTGCAACCGAGGACAGACGATTTTTACAAGCTAAACGCTTCAGCACTCGGCGGTCACATTCTGTGCGCTTGTGTGGCCTACCACTTCACGGCTGAGCTGTTATTGCTCCTAAATGTTTCCACTTCACAATAACAGCACTTTCAGTTGACCAGGGCAGCTCTAGCAGGGCAGAAATTTGACAAACTGACTTGTTGGAAAGGTGGCATCCTATGATGGTGCCATGTTGAAAGTCACTGAGCTCTTCAGTAAGGCCTTTTACTGACAATGTTTGTCTATGGAGATTGCTTGGCAGTGTGCTCAATTTTATACACCTGTCAGCAACAGGTGTGGCTGAAATAGCCAATTCCACTAATTTGAAGGGGTGTCCACATACTTTTGTATATACAGTACCAGTCAAAAGTTTGGACACACCTACTCATTCAAGGGTTTTTCTTTATTTTGACTACATTGTAGAATAATAGTGAAGATATCAAGGTAGCCATCTTCAAAGTAGCCACCCTTTGCCTTGATGACAGCTTTGCACCCTCTTGGCATTCTCTCAACCAGCTTGATGAAGTAATCACCTAGAATGCATTTCAATTAACAGGTGTGTGAAAAAAAAGAAAGAAAGAAAGAAAAAGATTGAAATGTATGCATTCACTACTGTAAGTCGCTCTGGATAAGAGCGTCTGCTAAAATGATTAAAAAATAAAAAAAATAAAAAAAAGTGTGCCTTGTGAAAAGTTAATTTCTTTCCTTCAACTGATTGGCGTTTGAGCCAATTAATTATGTTGTGACAAGGTAGGGGTGTTATACAGAAGATGGCCCTATTTGGTAAAAGACCAAGTCCATATTATGGCAAGAACAGCTCAAATAAGCAAACAGAAATGACAGCCCATCATTAGGACATGAAGATCAGTCAATCCAGGAAATTTCAAGAACTTTGAAAGTAGAACATAGTAAAAATAAAGAAAAGCCCTTGAATGAGTAGGTGTGTCCAATCTTCTGACTGGTACTGTATAGTGTATTTTATAATCAGAAACTTTACAGTCAGAAACTTTATCGTCAGATACTTTATAGTCAGTTACTTTATAGTCATCATTAGGACATGAAGATCAGTCAATCCAGGAAATTTCAAGATACTTTATAGTCAGTTACTTTACAGAAAAATACTTTACAGTCAAATACTTTACAGTCAGATACTTTACAGTCAGATACTTTACAGTCAGTTACTTTATAGTCAGTTACTTTACAGATACTTTATAGTTGGTTACTTTATAGGCAGACACTTTACAGTCAGATACTTTACAGTCAGATGCTTTATAGTCAGTTACTTTATAGTCAGATACTTTACAGTCAGACGCTCGTCAGCTATTTCTGCTGGAGGGATGAGTGTCGCTCACACACATTGAAGAAGAGGAGGAGGAAGAGGAAGAGGAGTAGAAGGACAAGGAGGAAGAGGAGGAGGATGATGAGGAGGGGCATATGAGGAAACACATGTACATTATTAAAGGAAATAGGCATGTCATTAAATCAAATCAAATTGTATTGGTTGATTACATATATTTGCCGGTGTTGCAGCAGGTGCAGTGAAATGCTTATGTTACTAGCTCCAAACGTGCAGAATGTCTAGCAAATACAATACAAGAAATAAAGAAATGTCATATTGATAAATTATAAATACTGTATGTGGTGTGTATAAACTGTATATCATTTGGGAAAGAAAATGGTATGTACAGTAGTAGGTAGTAGTAGGATGGGTTATGTGAAGAATACAGTATATACATACATAGTGAGTAAACAACAGTATATAAACAGTATATGAAGTGATCAATTTTCAATGTCTCTCTATACATGCGGCATTAGTCTGAAGGTGCAGGGCAGAACACCAGGCAGGTAGCTGGCTAGTGATGGCTGTTCAACAGTCTTGTTGGCCTGGTAATAGAAGCTGTTCAACAGTCTTGTTGGCCTGGTAATAGAAGCTGTTCAACAGTCCGATGGTCTGGAAATAGAAGCTGTTCAACAGTCTTGTTGGCCTGGTAATAGAAGCTGTTCAACAGTCCGATGGTCTTGTAATAGAAGCTGTTCAACAGTCTGATGGTCTGGTATTAGAAGCTGTTCAACTGTCTGATGGCCTGGTATTAGAAGCTGTTCAACAGCCTGATGGCCTGGTAATATAAGCTATTCAACAGTCTGATTGTCTGGTATTAGAAGCTGTTCAACTGTCTGATGGCCTGGTGATAGAAGCTGTTGAACAATCTGATAGTCAGGTGACAGAAGGTGTTCAACAGTCTTGTTGGCCTGGTAATAGAGGCTGTTCAACAGTCTGATAGTCTGGTGATAGAAGCTGTTTCTCAGTCTGCAGAGTGAACAGACTGTGGCTCGGGTGGCTGAGGTCCTTAATGATCTTCTTGGCCTTCCTTTGACACCGGGTGCTCTAAATGTCTTGGAGGGCAGGCAGCGTGTCCCCGGTGATGCATAGGGCTGACTGCACCACCCTCTGGAGAGCCATGCAGTTGAGGGTGGAGCAGTTGCTGTACCAGGCGGTGATGTAGCCCGACAGAATGCTCTCAATGGTGCATCTATAGAAGTTTGTGAGGGGCCATACCGAATTTCTTCAGTGGCCTGATGGCGCTGTTGTGCCTTCTTCACCACGGTGTCAGGTCCTCAGTGATGGGCACTTCAAGGAACTTGAAGCTTTTGACCCTCTCCACTGCAACCACATGGATGTGGATGGGGCCGTGCTCTCTCTGCTCTCTCCTGTAACCCACGATCAACTCCTTTGTTTTGTTGACGTTGAGGGAGAGGATATTTTTCCTGGCACCACTCCGCCAGGACTCTGAACCTCCTCCCTGTAGGCGGTCTCGTCGTCGTTGGTAATCAGGCTTACCACTGTCATGTCATCTGTAAACTTCATGATTGATTTGGAGTGGTGGACACCCAGCCATGGATGTACAGGGATACCGCAGGGCTGTAATGTTAAATTTAATTTAATGGCTTCCCTTTTTCCTTCTAGAATGTGTGGACTCTGAGGAAAATGAGTTCTATCATAAAGAGGAAATCACGTTTATTTTTACACGCTCCATCAAATTCTGAAGAAGTGCACTCACTGAAACACACACACACACCCACACATACACACACACACACACACACACACACATACACACACACACACAAACACTCAGAATCCGAGCATCCCATGTCCAATTAATCCTGAATAACCAGATTATTTTTACAGAAAACTTGTGTCAAAGAGAGAGAAGGGGAACCAAGTAAACGGTGTGGATAGTGTTTTTTTTTCCACTTCCCTTCCAGTTCATTATGCTGCATCTTTCAATTCAGAAGTGTCTCCAGGCTCTCTTCTCATTAGTAATATTTACCTATACAGCCTGGCTGGATGTACAGTCATGTCCATAATTATTGGTCACCCTGATAAAGATGAGCAACAAATATTGTATAAAATAAAATATAAAAAATACTGAACTATATTGTATGCAATTTTTGGGGGAATAATATATATATTAATTTAAATCAAACTTTATTTGTCACATGCGCCGAATACAACAAGCCCTTAACCAACAGTGCAGTTCAAGAAATACTTGTTGAACAAAATATCTTTCTTTGAACAATTGTATAAGTATAAAATACTATAACTATATAAAAAATAGCATACAATATACAATATAGCTCAGTATTTGTATTATTTATTTGATTCAGTCTTTTGTGCTCATCTTTATCAAGGGTGCCAAAAATGTTGGACCTGAGTGTATCTTTCTTTACCTTAGCAGCAGTGTTGTTGGAGTGTATTGATTTCCATCAAGTGCAATAATGGCCCTATCTAGTGGCAAGATTTGACAATTACATTAGGTGCCTTGACCTTCTTTATATCAATATACAATACCATAGAGGTTCAGATACATCAAACATTAATGTTCTCAAAGAGGCAATACATTTTTCAGCAATCATAATACACATAGCCTGTCTTTATTTCCCTTCCCTCTCTTTCTGTCTTCAATGAAATGTTGTCTTATAAAATCAAATTTCAAATCAAATCAAATGTATTTATATAGCCCTTCTTACATCAGCTGATATCTCAAAGTGCTGTACAGAAACCCAGCCTAAAACCCCAAACAGCAAGCAATGCAGGTGTAGAAGCACGGTGGCTAGGAAAAACTCCCTAGAAAGGCCAAAACCTAGGAAGAAATCTAGAGAAGAACCAGGCTATGAGGGGTGGCCAGTCCTCTTCTGGCTGTGCCGGGTGGAGATTATAACAGCACATGGCCTAGATGTTCAAATGTTCATAAATGACCAGCAGGGTCAAGTAATAATAATCATAGTAGTTGTCGAGGGTGCAACAAATCAGTAACACAAGAGTAAGTGTCAGTTGGCTTTTTCATAGCCGATCTTTGAGAGTATCTCTACCGCTCCTGCTGTCTCTAGAGAGTTGAAAACAGCAGGTCTGGGACAGGTAGCACGTCCGGTGAATAGGTCAGGGTTCCAGCAGGTCTGGGACAACAGGTCTGGGACAGGTAGCACGTCCGGTGAACAGGTCAGGGTTCCATAGCTGCAGGCAGAACAGTTGGAACTGGAGCAGCAGCACGGCCAGGTGAACTGGGGACAGCAGGGAGTCATCAAGCCAGGTAGTCCTGAGGCATGGTCCTAGGGCTCAGGTCCTCCGAGAGAGAGAAAGAAAGAAAGAGAAAGAGAGAATTAGAGAGAGCATATTTAAATTCACACAGGACACCGGAAAAGACAAGAGAAATACTCCAGATGTGACAGACTGACCCTAGCCCCCTGACACATTAACTACTGCAGCATAAATACTGGAGGTTGAGACAGGAGGGGTCTTTCTTTCTTTCCCTCAATAATGATCTCTCTCTCTCTTTCTCTCTCTCCCCCTCTCTATTATGTTGTCAATCAAATGCTGTCTTATACCCAAATCTTTATTTCTTTCCCTAAATAATTCTCTTTCGCGCTCTCGCTCGCTCTCTCTCTCCCCTCTCTTTTCTGTCTTTAATCAAATGCTGCATTATCCCCCAATGCTTCTTTCTTTTTCTCAAAAAGTCTCTCTCTTTCTCTCTCCATAATAACTTTTGTAACAATATTTGTTTTTCTTTGTCTGGGTGTGTACTTGTTTGTTTGTCAAAAAGAGATCATTCCCCAGCGATGTCGTTACGGGTTACCAGCCTCAGGTTAATGCAAAATCAAAAATCAAATCAACTAAACGTTTTTTGGTCGCATACACAGATTTGCTGATGTTATCGCAGGTGTAGAAAAATGCTTGTGACTCTAGCTCCAACGGTGCAGTAATACCTAGCAATACTAAACAATACACACATAATCCAAAAAGTAAAAATAAATAAATTAAGAAATATCAGAAAGAGGAATGCCAGAGTTCGTAATATAAATATACATGGAGTGTTCAAAACATTCGGAACACATCTTCTTTCCAGGACATAGACTGAGCAGGTGAATCCAGGTGAAAGCTATGATCTCTTATTGATTTCACCTGTTAAATCCACTTCAGTCAGTGTAGGTGAAGGGGAGGAGACAGGTTAAAGAAGGATTTTTAAGCCTTGAGACAATTGAGACATGGATTATGTGTGTGTGCCATTCAGAGGGTGAATGGGCAAGACAAAAGATTTAAGTGCCTTTGAACGGGGTATGGTAGTAGGTTCCAGGCGCACCGGTTTGAGTGTGTCAAGAACTGTAAAGCTGCTGAGTTTTCCATGCTCAACAAGTTCCTGTGTGTATCCAGAATGGCCCACCACCCGAAGGACATCCAGCCAACACAACTGTGTCAAGTTGGAGTCAACATTCCTGTGAAACGCTTTCGACACCTTGTAGAGTCCAAGCCCCGACGAATTGAGGCTGTTCTGGTGTCAATCGGGGGTGCAACTCAATAACGCTCTTAATATCAAAAATTTGTCTCCTGAGTCTACACCTTCGTTCGAGGTGTACATACCTACATCTCCTGATGAGAAACCAAGTCATATGACTTATAGCTCTTCATGCTCTCTTGAGAACCTTGATGATCTTGAAATGTCCGACGACAGTGGTGAACGAGGTTGAGCCAGTCCAGGGTAAAGTAGGCCTACTTGCGGCGACAGGTGTAGTGGAGACGTCCAACGTTTGCCTTGAGAATCCAACCAGAGATGGTAGGAGTGAGATGTTAGGAAATAGTGAATTCCTGCTTTTTTGGCTGACCCATACATTGTCGGGCTGGGGAATGGTTACATCTGTAAACATTTTTTGAAGTGGAATTGTTATATAAAACGTTGTCTTTCTGCCTCCCAGACAAAGTGTGTGCTTCGAGTCATGTGGTTCCCGGGCTCAACCTGTGGTGTGCATTGCTCATCGGAGCAGGGTGCTGCTGAAAGGGGTGATCAGTGGGGTAGCGTTGTAGAGGTGGATCAAATGAAAACAAATATTCATAGTGTTTGTGACGCCTGCAATTTGGTAAGATGTAGACCTGGTGGTAACGGCAAGACCGCGAATACCCTCTATGTCTTGTTGAGCTTTGAAACAAAAGTTACCTCCTGATAAGGTCAGGTTAGATTATGTGTGACTGACCGGCTCGTTTCGGTCCAACAGTTGAAGTTGGAAGTTTACATACACCTTAGCCAAATACATTTAAACTCAGTTTTTCATAATTCCTGACATTTAATCCTAGTAAAAATGCCCTGTCTTAGGTCAGTTAGGAACACCACTTATTTTAAGAATGTGAAATGTCAGAATAATAGTAGAGAGAATGATTTATTTCAGCTTTCCCAGTGGGTCAGAGGTTTATATGCACTCAATTAGTATTTGGTAGCATTGCCTTTAAATTGTTTAACTTGAGTCAAACGTTTCGAGTAGCCTTCCACAAGCTTTCCACAATAAGTTGGGTGAATTTTGGCCCATTCCTCCTGACAGAGCTGGTGTAACTGAGTCAGGTTTGTAGGCCTCCTTGCTCACACACGCTTTTTCAGTTCTGCCCACAAATTTTCCATAGGATTGAGGTCAGGGCTTTGTGATGGACACTCCAATACCTTGACTTTGTTGTCCTTAAGCCATTTTTCAACAACTTTGGAAGTATGTTTGGGGTCATTGTTCATTTGGAAGACCCATTTGCGACCAAGCTTTAACTTCCTGACTGATGTCTTCAGATGTTGCTTCAATATATCCACATCACTTTCCTACCTCATGATGCCATCTATGTTGTGAAGTGCACCAGTCCCTCCTGCAGTAAAGCACCCCCACAGCATGATGCTGCCACCCCCGTATTTCACAGTTGGGATGGTGTTCTTTGGCTTGCAAGGCTCCCTCTTTTTCCTCCAAACATAACAATGGTCATTATGGCCAAACAGTTCTATTTTTGTTTCATCAGAGCAGAGGACATTCCTCCAAAAGTACAATCTTTGTTCCCATGTGAAGTTGCAAACAGCAGTCTGGCTTTTTTACGGCGGTTTTGGAGCAGTGGCTTCCTCCTTGCTGAGCGGCCTTTCAGGTTATGTTGATATAGGACTCATTTTACTGTGGATATAGTTTATTTTGTACCTGTTTCCTCCAGCATCTTCACAATATCCTTTGCCGTTGTTCTGGGATTGATTGGCACTTTTCGCACCAAAGTACATTCATCTCTAGGAGACAGAACATGTCTCCTTCCTGAGCGTTATTTTTACCTTTATTTAACTAGGCAAGTAAAAAGCATAATTACTTTTCCATTGTTCCTCAACTGC
Organism: Salmo trutta; assembly: GCF_901001165.1. NCBI lineage: Eukaryota > Metazoa > Chordata > Actinopteri > Salmoniformes > Salmonidae > Salmo > Salmo trutta. The sequence continues at coordinate 41,751,307 of NC_042965.1, read as the reverse complement.
AATGTGTGATACAACATTTTCTAGCTCTGAGTCTCTACTTTTATCCAATGTAAAAAAAACACCATCTCAGATGTTGCTACATACAGTTGAAACTTTACATACACTTAGGTTGGAGTCATTAAAACTTGTTTTTCAACCACTCCACAAATTTCTTGTTAACAAACTATAGTTTTGGCAAGTCGGTTAGGACATCTACTTTGTGCATGACATAAGTAATTTTTCCAACAATTGTTTACAGACAGATTATTTCACTTATAATTCACTGTATCACAATTCCAGTGGGCCAGAAGTTTACATACACTAAGTTGACTGTGCCGTTAAACAGCTTGGAAAATTACAGAAAATGATGTCATGGCTGATAGGCTAATTGACATAGTTTGAGTCAATTGGAGGTGTACCTGTGGATGTATTTCAAGGCCTACCTTCAAACTCAGTGTCCCTTTGCTTGACATCATGGGAAAATCGAAAGAAATCTGCCAATACCTCAGAAAATAAATTGTAGACCTCCTAAAGTCTGGTTCATCCTTGGGAGCAATTTACAAACGCCTGAAGGTACCACGTTCATCTGTACAAACAATAGTACGCAAGTATAAACACCATGGGACCATGCAGCGTAGCCTAGTGGTTAGAGTGTTGGACTAGTAACTGAAAGGTTGCAAGATCGAATCCCCAAGCTGACAAGGTACACATGTTGTTCTGCCCCTGAACAAGGCAGTTAACCCACTGTTCCTAGGATGTCATTGAAAATAAAAACTTGTTCTTAACTGACTTGCCTAGATAAATAAGGGTAAAACAAGACATACAGCACAAGGACAGGGAGAAAGAAAAAGGGTAGATGTCATCCCCCCCAACTGCTTGAGTGCTGGGGCAAGCACATGCTGCCCAAAGGTAGATTAAAATATTACAATTGAGAGTGTGGTAAAACGTACAAATTCACAGCACCGACTGGTCCAAGTAAGAGAGGAAAGGATGCCAGATTTGATCAAATGTTGATAATTTATTGTTCAGAATATATCTAATGCTTTCTAAGTGTACAGTGTTTGCCAATTCGCTGAGCCATAATTTGGTAGAGGGAGCTTCCCTCCTTTTCCAAAACAACAAGATATATGTTTTTTGCCGAAATGAGACTGTAAGAGATTAGTTGTTTTGGGGGTTGATTAATCCATTTAGGGAATCATACAGTCCCAGGATTATCAGAAGCGGGTCTGGGTCTATTGAAGTCTCCAAAACTTCAGAGAGGATCCTAAAAATTCCACACCTATAACCATACAAGTTAGAGCATAGGGCAAAGCAGTGGAGTAGTGTACCCTGCTCAGCCTAACATTTATCACACATAGGGGATGTATCAGGAAATATCCTATGCAGTTTAGTTTTGGAATAGTGTTATCTGTGCAATACCTTGAATTGTATGAGACGATGTCTGGAGTTAATGGAGCAGGTGTGGATATACTCCAAGCTATCTTCCCAGTCTGCCACCGAAATGTCAGTCCCTAGTTCTTCCTCCCATTTTGCCTTAATGGCATCAGTAGAGGGTGCGCTAACAGATTGAAAAGCGTCATATATACGAGATATCAGTTTGTCTGAGGTGGGGCATATTTTTATGCATCCGTCAAACATGGAAGGTTTAGCCTTCCCAAATGTCGGGAGGTGTTTTCTAACGTAGTCTCTAATCTATAGGTATCTGAAAAAGTTACTTCTGGGAAGATTATAAATTTCCCTCAGCAACTCAAAGGAGGCAAAGGTCCCTTCTATATATAGAGCCCTTATGGTATTTATCACTTGCTCTCCCCATCGCTCAAAGGTGTTATCAAGGTGAGAGGGGGCAAAGGAGGGATTCCTCGCAACAGGGAGCATGAATGATATTGGTCTAAGATCAAAGTGGACTTTAATTTGCTTCCAGATTGACTGTACTATGTATAATAGGATTGTTATTATAAAGTGACATCTCCAGATTGACAGGCGACAAAATCACAGCGCCAATAGAGAAGGGCTGACACTCCTCACGCTCCATACTAAGCCAGCTGGATGACGGAAGTGTGTCATCCAGCTAAAACGTAACAGCGTGGAGGTTAGCGGCCCAATAGTAAAATATAACATTTAGGAGAGACAATCCTCCATCCATCATGGATTTACAGAGGTGTTTTTTTACCTACCCTGTGTGTTTTATAATCCCAGATGAATGGATTCATAATTGAGTCCAGATGTTTATGAAAGGACTTAGGTATGAATACTGGGATGTTCTGGTATAGGTAGAGCAGTTGTGGGAGGAAGACCATATTATTGGCATTAATTCTTCCGAGCAGAGAAATTGGGAGAGTTTTCCAAAATTGTATGTTTGCCTTGAGTTTTTGCATCAGAGAGGGGAAATTCTCTTTAAATAGTGAGGAGTATTGTTTGGTAACTACAATTCCTAGGTAGGTACATTTTTCTGAAGAAAACTAAACTGGAAGATGTTCTAACCAAGAGGTGTTTTGCAACCGTATGGGCATTAATTCGCTCTTGTTCCAATTTATTCTGTATCCCGAGAAGGTACCAAACAAATTAATCACATCAAAAATAGCTGGAATACTAGCTTGGGGTTCTGTTACATAGAGGAGCATGTCATCTGCGTATAGGGAAATCTTAATTAGAGTATCTTTAGTATTATAGCCGTGTATTGCTGCATGAGATCTGATCGCCTGAGCGAGAGGTTCAATAATTAGAGCAAAGAGCATAGGTGACAGCGCACAACCCTGCCTTGTCCCTCTATAAATGTTCAATCGGGGCGACAATGATTGGTTAGTGAGTATTGTCGCACAGGGGTTCCTATATAAAAGCTGGATCCAATTTATGAACCCATCTCCAATATTACATTTCTGTAGGACCTTGAATAGATTGGACAACTCAACTTGGTCAAAGGCCTTTTCGGCGTCAAGAAATATAACAGCAAGGTTCACGTTAGGTAACCTCTGAGCATACATGATGTTGAAGAGGCGCCTGAGATTGAAGAATGAGTTTCTGTTAGGGATAAAGCTGGTCGGGTCCGAATGGACCAATTTGCCCATTAAAGTGCTAAGCCTGTTAGCCAGAGTTTTTGCTAAAATCTTTTGGTCTGTATTAAGGAGAGATATTGGTCTATATGACCCTAACTCTTCTGGATCTTTACCCTTCTTATGTATAACTGTAATGCATGCCTCATCCAAAGTAGGTGGAAGAGCTCCATCCACATTGGCCTGAACCAACATTTTGTGCAGGTAGGGAGAGAGCATGTTGCTGAATGTTTTATAGAATTCACCAGGGTATCCATCTGGGCCTGGGGTCTTGCCACTCTTTAGAGATTTAAATGTTTCTCGAATTTCTCCAAGAGACATTTCCTTATTCGGGAAGTTGGAATCTTCCTGGTTTAGGACAGGGAGATTACAGTCCTCCAAAAAGTTGTGCATAATTAAGGCGTTAGGATCCGCTTTAGATGTATATAGAGTCTCATAAAACTGACGGAATCTGTCATTGATGTCTTTGGGGAAGAGAGTAATTCCCCAGATGTAGATTTAACTTCGTGACTCATTCGGTCACTCACATCTTTTCAAAGTTGTCTGTAGAGTAATTTGTGTGGTTTGCCACCAAACTCAACATATTTTTGCTTGGCAAAGAGAAAAGATTTAGCCATTGGAAATGAGAGAATCTAATTATATTACATTTTAAAATGGGCATTTTTTTGTTTCTCCATAGATGGATGGCTAGCATTGTCCCTATCCAGTAAGTGAATTTGTCCCTCCAATTCTACACATTTTTCTCTGTTTTGCCTACTCCTGGCAGCCTGAAAGGAGATGATACAGCCTCTGAAATAAGCCTTCAGTGTTTCCAACAATAATGCGGGAAGTCTCTGTGTTGTCGTTGGTATCAAAGAAAAATGTATTTGGTCTTTAAGATGTTTACAAAATGTTGGTTCTGTGAGGAGCTGAGGATTCAACCTCCAGAACCTCTCGTTTGGTACGATGTCACCCAATCTCAGGGAGAAGGTGAGTGGACTGCGGTCAGAGATTATAATATCATGATACCTCACATTACAGGTATAGGAGAGTAATTTCACATCAACCAAAAGAGTAAAAGGAGTATTCCCTACCCGTAGGGTTAGAGATCCTCCATATAACAAATAAGTTAGAATGTTTTATGTAGGTATTCAAGAATTCGCTTGAATAGGAGGTAGGGGTACACCGGGTAGAGGATCTATCCAAATATTGGTCTAGTACACAGTTAAGGTGTACTAGACCAGGTTAGTATGGGAGATATTTGGAATCAGGGCAAGGACTCTTTTGAAAAAAGAGGGTTTATCAACGTTTGGCCCATAGATATTCAGTAGAGTTACAGAAGTAGAGTGGATCTCTCCTATTACGACCACATAACGACCCTCTATCCGCAATAGTGGTTTTACGTAGAAAGGGAATTCCTTTCCGTACCAGAATCGCTGTGCCTCTCATTTTGGCCTCTCATTTTGCCCCACCCACCTACATTTAAGTCTGCTATGAGAATTGTTTTACAGATGGGTTTCTTGCAAAAATATAATATCAGACGAGAGTGCTTTCAAGTGGGCTAGGACCTTGCCTCTCTTAATTGGTTCGTTTAAACCCTTGACATTCCAGGAAGGAAATGTAGGCCTCGCCCTTCTCTCGTTTGTAGTTCCTATGGTGACCTGCATAACATGTAACTCAATAAAAAAGTTAGAAAGCGCACCAAACCATCATGATCAGCACCTACACCTGAGCAGTATCCAACCGACCCCCTCTCCCATGGCAAGCACCTTTACTCTCAACCCTGTCCCCCAACTTTCCCCAACATTTACTCCCCCTCAACCTACTTTTAACAGGCATACACAAATAGGAGAGAAAACAGTGCTACCTCGAACAAAAGGTAATCCAAAAATAAAATCCCAACTATACGTTCACCTCTCACTATCCTAGAACTTCTACTAACTTATGAACTGAGGACGCTCCCGCGAATAAAGTGTTCAATTAGCATCTAATAAACCTAAACAGAATAAGTTGCAACTTAAACATATTGCACACTTAAGCGTCATCTTGGGTCAATCCCTGAGATAAGCAAGATGTAGCATCACAAGATTATATTGCTAAGCAATGCCGGTCTAAACATAAACCATCAGCAACCGACATAGACAGCAGTACAATTACATATTGTCGGTTAGGAGATCAGAACAAGGATTTTGCTAAGTTAAACAGTACCCCCCATTTAAAAAAAAATATATATATATATATATAAAATATAATATTAATAATTCTATATATATATATATATACACAAAAAAATATACATACATATATATATATATATATATATATATATATATATATATACATACACATATATATACACACACACACGCACACACGCACGCACGTACGTACGTACGTACATACATACATACATACATACATACATACATACATACATACATACATACATACATACATACATACATACATACATACATACATACATACATGCATACACATATACACATACATACACACACAAGTATACGCATACATGTCTACACAAACGTTCATACCCCAAAATAATAATCTACACCAACTTAAAATATACATATATATAATAATAAAATGCTAACAGAAAAAAAAACTATAATAAAATTCATAAAGTACAAATAATAATTATATGTATGCACACCTACACATAAACACGAGCATCACAGAAGGCTGGTGGGAATCTAATTGGGAGAGCGGCCCACGGCTCTGACAGAAGCAGAACGGCTCAAAACACCAACTTGCTATCCAGTTGTCTGCGTCTGCCCCGCTCCAACCATCACCCCCAGTTCCCTGCAAGCAATAAATAAAGAATATTGTTAGAATTGAGAAATAAATAACGAAACGAAGCAAAAATGGGGAATATAAGTATATTGCTCAAAAAAATAAAGGGAACACTTAAACAACACATCCTAGATCTGAATGAAAGAAATAATCTTATTAAATACTTTTTTCTTTACATAGTTGAACGTGCTGACAACAAAATCACACAAAAAGAATCAATGGAAATCCAATTGATCAACCCATGGAGGTCTGGATTTGGAGTCACACTCAAAATTAAAGTGGAAAACCACACTACAGGCTGATCCAACTTTGATGTAAAACAAGTCAAAATGAGGCTCAGTAGTGTGTGTGGCCTCCACATGCCTGTATGACCTCCCTACAACTCTTCGGCATGCTCGAGATGAGGTGGTGGATGGTCTCCTGAGGGATCTCCTCCCAGACCTGGACTAAAGCATCCGCCAACTCCTGGACAGTCTGTGGTGCAACGTGGCGTTGGTGGATGGAGCGAGACATGATGTCCCAGATGTGCTCAATTGGATTCAGGTCTGGGGAACGGGCGGGCCAGTTCATAGCATCAATGCCTTCCTCTTGCAGGAACTGCTGACACACTCCAGCCACATGAGGTCTAGCATTGTCTTGCATTAGGAGGAACCCAGGGCCAACCGCACCAGCATATGGTCTCACAAGGGGTCTGAGGATCTCATCTCGGTACCTAATGGCAGTCAGGCTACCTCTGGCGAGCACATGGAGGGCTGTGCGGCCCCCCCAAAGAAATGCCACCCCACACCATGACCCACCACCAAACCGGTCATGCAGGAGGATGTTGCAGACAGCAGAACGTTCTCCACGGCGTCTCCAGACTCTGTCACGTCTGTCATGTGCTCAGTGTGAACCTGCTTTCATCTGTGAAGAGCACAGGGCGCCAGTGGCGAATTTGCCAATCTTGGTGTTCTCTGGCAAATGCCAAACGTCCTGCACGGTGTTGGGCTGTAAGCACAACCCCCACCTGTGGACGTCGGGCCCTCATACCACCCTCATGGAGTCTGTTTCTGACCGTTTGAGCAGACACATGCACATTTGTGGCCTGCTGGAGGTCATTTTGCAGGGCTCTGGCAGTGCTTCTGCTGCTCCTCCTTGCACAAAGGCGGAGGTAGCGGTCCTGCTGCTGGGTTGTTGCCCTCCTACGGCCTCCTCCACGTCTCCTGATGTGCTTGCCTGTCTCCTGGTAGCACCTCTATGCTCTGGGCACTACGCTGACAGACACAGCAAACCTTCTTGCCACAGCTCGCATTGATGTGCCATCCTGGATGAGCTGCACTACCTGAGCCACTTGTGTGGGTTGTAGACTCCGTCTCATGCTACCACTAGAGTGAAAGCACCACCAGCATTCAAAAGTGACCAAAACATCAGCCAGGAAGCATAGGAACTGAGAAGTGGTCTGTGGTCCCCACCTGCAGAACCACTCCTTTATTGGGGGTGTCTTGCTAATTTCCTATTATTTCCACCTGTTGTCTATTCCATTTGCACAACAGCATGTGAAATTTATTGTCAATCAGTGTTGCTTCCTAAGTGGACAGTTTGATTTCACAGAAGTGTGATTGACTTGGAGTTACATTGTGTTGTTTTAGTGTTCCCTTTATTTTTTTGAGCAGTGTATATCCATCCAAAAGTGTCAATGAGCAAACCTGGAAGGCCACTCAAACAGGCATCGCTCTGAACTCCAACGACAGGTCAGTCGTCCAGACAGAATGAACGTGAAATTAACGTTAAATGGGAGCTCTGACCACCCTCTATTGGTCAGCTCAGCGTCTTACATGTTCGGCAGCGACAATAAACCTTCCGTCGGCAGTCTTTGCTGAGACAGTTTAATAAGGTTTCACTCGTTATGGCCTAGTATGGATTCGATTCCATGAGCAGACCCTAACACACAATGACAAGGCGCTCTAACCCGTACGGGGATTGGTGTATTTTCCCGGATAAACTTCTCTGCGTCCAAAACTGAGGAGAGCTAAATCTTCTCACCGGAAGGAGGGATAATTCTGAGTCTTGCAGGGAAGAGCAGGCTGGGCGAAGATGGAGTTTGTAGAGTTTGGTCATGACATCTCTGTAGCCGGCGCGATGCTTTGCGACATCAGGCGCATAATCCTCATAGACACAGAAGGGGTGTCCTTTCTGTAACAGCTTACCCCTCATGAAAGCCTCACGCAGGATAAGATGATTACTGGGTGAGGACGTTGGCCCTGTCCAGTTACTGGGACAAGAGCGCGATGTGCACGGTCCAGCTGGGGATCCGAAGCCAAAACATCCGATCCCATTGCATCCCTCAATAGCTTGGCGAAGAAGTCGGTGGGGCGAGAGCCAGCCTCCACCCCTTCTGCCAGACCAACAACGCGAAGGTTATGACGTCTGGATCGGCCCTCTAGGTCGACCACTTTCACAGAAAGCCTCTGCACACTATCCTGCAAGGACGTGCATAGCTTCTCTAACTCATCGATCCTACCAGGATTGAATTCAGAAGCTTTCTCAAGGTCCACAATACTCTGGCCCTGTGAAGTGACCGTTCGAATGGTGCTCTTCGATTTTGGTGTCCAGTTCAGCAATAGTAGTCTTAATATCCTCAGCTATAGCAACACGTAGTTCTCCCAGAGCCCGGGTAAGTTCTGAAAGTGTCAAGTTGTTACCTGTGCATTCCCCCATGTCTGTCTCGTTGTCTGGTGGGGAGGAGGCCTCCGATGAGGATGTATTGTCCTTTGGTCGTCTATTACTCTGCATGTTCACATAGAAAGCTACAACATTGTATTAGAAAGAGACGTTTGTTGTAGAAAGTGCTGTAAAGTAGGTTAAGTTAGATTGTTTCGCAAAAAGGTTGCAGGAGCCACTCTCGCACACATCCGTTCACTCCAACATGTTAGCTCCGACCCCATACATTTGTTTATGTGACAAAATATTGAATGATATAATATTTCAAAAAGAGTAGACGAGCTTTGACCCCACGTAGACTGACTCTTAAACCTACAGTCTGGTATTTTGAAAAGCAGCAAAATGTCAGAAGTTATTGAAGTGACCAGATTCCTAGATCCTACACTAGTTTAAAAGTCATTCATCAGGGGTTATAGGTCAGGGGTCAATGTGCTGATAGCTGGTTAAAACACACATTTCCATAATGTAAATCTATCCCATCTACACATAAAATAATCTCTGAGAATTAAATATTTCTTATCATTTGTGAACCTACAATGTTTTTGATTTTTTGATTCTGACTGAACATATTGCTGTATTTCAAACAGCATGAGACATAGACCATCAGGGATTATAGTGTATAGGCCAGTTTCCCGGACACAGATTAAGATCATGGCCCCAAATCTCTAAACAACATGTAGTATATCTATTTTGAATAGAATCCACTAAATGCTGATGCTAGAAGAAGCTATGCAAGGGTCGTTTTTAACTTGCTACCGCAAAGGTTATTGGAGGTTCCTGAAATAGATCCTGGACGTGCCTAAAGCATTTCCTAAACAAACAGTTAATAAATAACCAAAGTTGACCTCTCCACCCTGACTGTCTGTGAGTCAGTATGTAGTGAGGCTTCCCCTGACAGTTTGAAGGCTAGCCAACGTGTGAGTGCTTTAGGAAACGGGGATCATTGCAATAGTCAGCACAGGCTTCCCCTGGGCTGGCTGGCTGTACATATTTATGGACTACCGTGGTGTGTGTGCGTGTGTGCGTGTGTGCGTGCGTGCGTGCGTGTGTGCGTTTGTGTGTGTGTTTGTGCGCCCGCTCTTTAGAAAACAGGCAAAGGATTACCGCAGTAGTGTGTGTGTGTGTGTGTGTAGAATGAAACTCAATAAAAAATATTTTACACAGGAAGGTGGATTCTGTTAAAATATATTATACAACATCTTCACACGCAAAGCCTGATTTCTTTGAGCAACCGAAAGGCTGTCATTGGCAGTGCTACTGTAGCCAGGAAATGTGGCCTCTGCCAAAAGATCTGGACCTTAAAGTGCCAATAGCAGATGAAACAATAACGACTTGGTTACCTGCCATTGTTTTGGTAAGAAGCTGAGGGGACCATGTCCATGTTCCCTCAGCCTTATGATCCCTCAGCCTTATGTTCCCTCAGCCCTGTGTTCCCTTAACCCAGTATTCCCTAAGCTCTATGCTCCCTCAGCCCTATGTTCCTTCAACTCTATGTTCCCTCAGCTCTGTGTTTCCTTAACCCAGTATTCCCTCAACCCTATGTTCCCTGGGCCCTATGATCCCTCAACATTATTTTCCCACAGGCTTATGTTCCCTCAGCCCTGTGTTCCTCAGCCCTATGTTCACTCAATCCTAAATTCTCTCAATCCCTTGTTCCCTCAATCCTATGTTCCCTCAGCCCTATGTTCCCTCAATCATATGTTCCCTCAGCCCTATGTTCCCTCGGCCCTATGTTCCCTCAGCCCTATGTTCCCTCAGCCCTATGTTCCCTGGGTCATAAACTCAGCAAAAAAGAAACGTCCTCTCACTGTCAACTGCGTTTATTTTCAGCAAATTTAACATGTGTAAATATTTGTATGACATGTGACTAACAGAAATTGAATAATGTGTCCCTAAACAAAGGGGGGGGGGGGTCAAAATCAAAAGTAACAGTCAGTATCTGGTGTGGCCACCAGCTGCATTAAGCACTGCAGTGTATTTCCTTCTCATGGACTGCACCAGATTTGCCAGTTCTTGCTGTGAGATGTTACCACACTATTTCACCAAGGCACCTGCAAGTTCCCGGAAATTTCTGGGGGGAATGGCTCTAGCTCTCACCCTCCGATCCAACAGGTCCCAGACGTGCTCAATGGGGATTGAGATCCGGGCTCTTCGCTGGCCATGGCAGAACACTGACATTCCTGTCTTTCAGGAAATCACGCACAGAACGTGCAGTATAGCTGGTGGCATTGTCATGTTGGAGGGTCATGTCAGGATGAGCCTGCAGGAAGGGTACCACATGAGGGAGGAGGATGTCTTCCCTGTAACGCACAGCATTGAGATTGCCAGCAATGACAACAAGCTCAGTCCGATGATGCTGTGACACACCTCCCCAGACCATGACGGACCCTCCACCTCCAAATTGATCCTGCTCCAGCGTACAGGTCTCGATGTAACGCTCATTCCTTTGACGTTAAACGTGAATCCGACAATCACCCCTGGTGAGACAAAACCGCGTCTCGTCAGTGAAGAGCACGTTTAGCCAGTCCTGGCTGGTCCAGCGACGGTGGGTTTGTGCCCATAGGCGACGTTGTTGCCGGTGATGTCTGGTGAGGACCTACCTTACAACAGGCCTACAAGCCTTCAGTCCAGCCTCTCTCAGCCTATGGCGGACAGTCTGAGCACCTGTCCATCCTGTCTCCCTGTAGCTCTGTCTTAGGCGTCTCACAGTACAGACATTGCAATTTATTGCCCTGGCCACATCTGCAGTCCTCATGCCTCCTTGTAGCATGACTAAGGCACGTTCACACAGATGAGCAGGAACCCTGGGCATCTTTGTTTTGGTGTTTTTCAGAGTCAGTAGAAAGGCTTCTTTAGTGTCCTAAGTTTTCATAACTGTGACCTTAATTGCCTACCGTCTGTACGGTGTCTTAACAACCGTTCTGCAGGTGCATGTTCATGAATTGTTTATAGTTCATTGAACAAGCATGGGAAACAGTGTTTAAACCCTTTACAATGAAGATCTGTGAAGTTATTTGGGTTTTTATGAATTATCTTTGAAAGACAGGGTCCTGAAAAAGGGCCGTTTCTTTATTTGCTGAGTTTATGTTCCCTCTGCCCTATGTTCCCTCGGCCCTATGTTCCTTCGGCCCTATTTTGCTTCGGCCCTATGTTCCATCAGTCCTATGTTCCCTCAACGCTACGATCCCTCAACCTTATGTTCCATCAGCAATATGTTCCCTCGACCCTATGCTCCCTGGGCCCTCTGAAACAGGCCATCGTACTTTTGCATGACGATTGGTTTAGCAACCGTGTGACGCAGCATGAAAATGTGAATGTTATTGGTCAAGAATCACATGCTCTTTGATGACAGTTGTGTTTGTGATACTAACTTCAGCACATGAACGTGAGGATGTTTGCGTTGGAAAAAACCCAAGCCGTTTATAAGAAACAAGTCTCATTCTTTTAACAGAACATCGGTGACGATGTCTCGTATACATTGTTGTCTAAGTCCGGGTTAGTTTGCCTTTCTGTAAATAAATTGGCGGGCTGATTGATTGGTTGATTCTCCTGAGGGATTGGATAATGTGCACTGCAGCACACCCAGCAGCTGTGCTCCAGATGATTTGATTACTGCCAGCTGTGATTAGACTGTGCCAAACAGTCATCCCGTGTTGGCAGGAGAGAAATCTAAGACCAACCCAATGAAAAATGTGACTTTCTGGTTTCCTTAAATCTCATAAATCTCCAATTTAGACTAGACTGACTTTATGACCAAAACTATAATATTTACAGTACATTTTGACACTAGAACAAATGTTTATTCCTCATAACAATGCTACATAGGTCGTTTTCAACCAGAGTTCCCTTTGAGTTCAGTTCACCCTTTGGGCGGCAGGTAGCCTGGTGGTTAGAGCGTTGGACTAGTAACTGAAAGGTTGCAAGATTGAATTCCTGACAAGGTAAAAACATCTTGTTCTGCCCCTGAACAAGGCAGTTAACCCGCTGTTCCTAGGCCGGCATTGTAAATAAGAATTTGTTCTTAACTGACTTGCCTAGTTAAATAAAGGTAAAATAAATAAATATATAATGGCACAGGTGGTGTGCTTGAATAGCTGCCTAATGAACACAACCCGGATTCCGATCCAACAAATTGCAGACAACATCATTAAGATGATTGTGATATTAAAGTTGACAGGTCTTCAGTCATCCCAGATATAACAGATGGCCATAGAGGTCAAGACTATTACCACAACAGCAGTTAAACTGTCATCCCAGATATAACAGATGGTCATAGAGGTCAAGACTATTACCACAACAGCAGTTGTACTGGATAACCTTCTACTTAAATCATTGACAGACAGACAGGAACACTTCCCGCTGGGCACACCGGGTCATTTCAACAGGTAATATTTGGTTGAGAGCTTGATCAATGAGATTACAATCTATATTCACCCACTCAAAAAGACATCAAAAAGTTAGGAAGATGACAAGCATTTCGCTACACCCGCAATAACACCTGCTTAATATGTGTATGTGACCAATAAAATTTGATTTCATTTAGTACAATTTCCAATGCGTTATCATTCTTTCAACGATTTAAAAGCACAACCAAATCCAAATGAAAAAACAGTCTGATTTTGGGATTATTTGTCACACAAATATCTCTCACTGTGCTTTTAACCAATTAAAACCACAACAAAGTTCAAATGGGAATACAATGTCAGATATGTTGTTTATTTATACAACAGATGAATGTGATATCACTGGTCTTTATCTAATAGCAGAACCAAATTCCCTGGTTAACAGTTGAGATTACATGAAAACTACACAGCGCTAATGCTGTTCAAGATTCTGTACAGATTATTACAGCAATATAGAAGATTTCCACAGACCTGCGATGACCTGTGCATGTTACTGTATCTTCAACACGCACGCTTTATATGATTACATATGAAGACATTTACAGTTGCAGTAACCTCAAAATGTGGCCATCGGTGTGTTACTAATTTTAAGGTTGAATGTTACATTACATCACTGTATGTCTCTATAAGCTTGGCACATCTAGCCACTGGGAGTTTTGCCCATTATTCAAGGCAAAACTGCTCCAGCTCCTTCAAGTTGGATAGGTTCTGCTGGTGTACAGCAATCTTTAAGTCATACCACAGATTCTCAATTGGATTGAGGTCTGGGCTTTGACTAGGCCATTCCAAGACATTTAAATGTTTCCCCTTAAATCACTCGAGTGTTGCTTAAGCAGTATGCTTAGGGTCATTGTCCTGCTGGAAGGTGAACCTCCGTCCCAGTCTCAAATCTCTGGAAGACTGAAACAGGTTTCCCTCAAGAATTTCTTTGTATTTAGTGGCATCCATCATTCCTTCAATTCTGACCAGTTTCCCAGTCCCTGCAGATGAAAAACATTCCCACAGCATGATGCTGCAACCACCATGCTTCACTGTGGGGATGGTGTTCTTGGGATGATGAGAGGTGTTGGGTTTGCCCCAGGCGTAGCGTTTTCCTTGATGGCCAAAAAGCTAAACTTTAGTCTCATCTGACCAGTATACCTTCTTCCATACATTTGGGGAGTCTCCCACATGCCTTTTGGTGAACACCAAATGTGTTTGCTTATTTTTGTCTTTAAGCAATTACTTTTTTCTGGACACTCTTCTGGAAAGTCCAGCTCTGTAGAGTGTTTTGCTTAAAGGGGTCCTATGGACAGATACTCCAATCTTTGCTGTAGAGCTTTGCAGCTCCTTCAGGGTTATCTTTAGTCTCTTTGTTGCCTCTCTGATTAATGCCCTCCATGCCTGGTCCGTGAGTTTTGGTGTTGTGGCCCTCTCTTGGCAGGTTTGTTGTGGTGCCATATTCTTTCAATTTTTTAAATAATGGATTTAATGGTGCTCCGAGGGATGTTCAAAGTTTCGGATATTTTTTTATAACCCTACCCTGATCTGTACTTCTCCACAACTTTGTCCTTGACCTGTTTGGAGAGCTCCTTGATCTTCATGGTGCCACTTGCTTGATGGTGCCCCTTGCTTAGTGGTGTTGTAGACTCTAGGGCCTTTCAGAACAGGTGTATATATTTTACATTTTACATTTACGTCATTAGGCAGACGCTCTTATCCAGAGCGACTTACAAATTGGTGCATTCACCTTATGATATCCAGTGGAACAACCACTTTACAATAGTACATATATATCTTTTTTTGGGTGGGGGGGTAGAAGGATTACTATATCCTATCCCAGGTATTCCTTAAAGAGGTGGGGTTTCAGGTGTCTACGGAAGGTGGTGATTGACTCCACTGTCCTGGCGTTGTGAGGGAGCTTGTTCCACCATTGGGGTGCCAGAGCAGCGAACAGTTTTGACTGGGCTGAGCGGGAACTGTGCTTCCGCAGAGGTAGGGGGGCCAGCAGGCCAGAGGTGGCTGAACGCAGTGCCCTTGTTTGGGTGTAGGGCCTGATCAGAGCCTGAAGGTACGGAGGTGCCATCCCCCTCACAGCTCCGTAGGCAAGCACCATGGTCTTGTATATATATATATATACTGAGATCATGTGACACTTAAATTGCACACAGGTGTACTTTATTTAACTAATTATGTGACTTCTGAAGGTAATTGGTTGCACCAGATCTTATTTAGGGCCTTCACAGCAAAGGGGGTGAATACATATGCACGCACCACTTTTCAGTTTTTTTTTATTTGTATTTAATTTTTTGAAACAAGGTTTTTTTTTTCATTTCACTTCACCCGTTTGGACTATTTTGTGAATGTCCATTACATGAAATCCAAATAAAAATCAATTTAAATGACCAGTTGTAATGCAACAAAATAGGAAAAATGCAAAGGGGGATGAATACTTTTGCAAAGCACTGTATCTACCTCAAATACCTCATATCTCTGCACATTGATCTGGTATTGGTACTCCCTGTATATAGCTCCACATTGATCTGGTACTGGTACTCCCTGCATATAGCTCCACGCTGATCTGGTACTGGTACTCCCTGTATATAGCTCCACATTGATCTGGTACTTCCTGTATATAACTCCACATTGATCTGGTACTTCCTGTATATAGCTCCACATTGATCTGATACTTCCTGTATATAGCTCCACATTGATCTGGTACTTCCTGTATATAGCTCCACATTGATCTGGTACTTCCTGTATATAGCTCCACATTGATCTGGTACTTCCTGGATATAGCTCCACATTGATCTGGTACTTCCTGTATATAGCTCCACATTGATCTGGTACCTCCTGGATATAGCTCCACATTGATCTGGTACTTCCTGTATATAGCTCCACATTGATCTGGTACCTCCTGGATATAGCTCCACATTGATCTGGTACTTCCTGTATATAGCTCCACATTGATCTGGTACTTCCTGGATATAGCTCCACATTGATCTGGTACTTCCTGGATATAGCTCCACATTGATCTGGTACTTCCTGCATATACTCTCCATTCTTGTATATGTTTTTTTAGTCCTCTTGTGTTACTCTTTTTACTTTTTAATCCTGCAGTCAAGTGTCCTCACGGGTTGAATGTTATTTATATTTTTCATTATTTCATAATTAGTAAAATTAGTAAAACATTTTTTGATGTTGTTACAATTTAAGTATTCTGTGATGTATATAAAGTGGATTATTGCGATCCAAACTCAATAGTTTACATTTTAACTCTGACATTTTACAGATGTCTTATTTTTTTGAATCCCATAACCATGTGTGTGAGGTGTATACCTTCAAAGTAGATTTGTTTAAGACTTCCAAGAAACACTCTGTGTGACCCTGATTTAGCCCACTGCAGTAAAAGGTTACTCTGCATCATTGAGAAGGGCTTGTAAGCAAGTATTTCACGGTAATCTACACCTGTATATTCGGCGCGTGTGACAAATACCATTTTATTCATTTTGGCTTTAATCAAATTACATTGGCCAATACAGTACTGTAAAACTGTAATATACCATATGTACATAGCATACGCTTTTATCCGAAGTGATCAACCAGAGCTTGAAGCCCTAGGCCTATTGTATTGTCTATTTTTATTTGAATTCTGTGTTGAATTGAAACAATAGCTGTTGATGACACAGCAAATGATATATATAAGCCTAAATTGCATCATTGATGATACAGTATATAAGTGATAATGTATGGTCACATTTCATTTGCTCTGTTAAACCTACCCATTGGAATGACTTTAATAGCATCAGTGAATCTATTTAGTTTTTTTAGTGGAGATCTCAACAATAATTCCCACGAAGGCATATTGGCAATAATCACAAACACATATCATAGCTAAGCTGGGCTTGGTTAAAACCCTGGATGGGAGACCAAAGGGTAGCTGTTGTCACGGCTGTCGAAAGGAGTAGCGGAGTGCCGCATGTGAGTAGTTCCACATTTTATTTACTCTGTGAAACTCATGCAATACATCAAAATAACTGAATAGACAAAAACAACAAACCGTGACACAGAGGAGAACAAACACTACTCAAAAATAATCACCCACAAAACCCAGGAAGAAAAACGCCTGCTTAAATATGATCTCCAATTATAGACGAGGACCAGCTGCCTCCAATTGGAGATCATCCCAAACAAGCCAACATAGAAATACAAAAACTAGAACCTAAGAACATAGAAATAGAAAACATAGAAAAACACAAAACACCCCCTGTCACGCACTGACCTACTCTACCATAGAAAATAACATCTTACTATGGTCAGGATGTGACAGCTGTAGATAAATCACTTCTCTAGTCAGAGGTGCTGCATGGGAGACCAAATGGTAGCTGTAGATAAATCACTTCTCTAGTAAAAGGTGCTAACATTGAAGATCTGAGGTTGATTTTAAAGTAAAAAATTCGAACTATTTTATACAAGGTTTGTCTATGTTAAATTTGGTTACCATGATGACATAATTCTGTGGTTGAAATTTCACCCTCATAACAAAGTTAATTACTTTTTCAAATCCAATGTATTTTCCATGTAGATTCCATGTCACGATACCTTGGCAAATTACGTTGAAACAACATTGATTCAACCAGTTTGTGCCCAGTGGGTTTCCATGACTCCCATGATTTAAATCAGTCTTCCAATTGTGCGACTGAATGTGTGTTTCACTTTAAAAACATTGATTGTTGGCGTCGGGCCAACTAGTGGATTGGGCTGCCACTTGTCCTGACTCTTCCAAAGGCTTGGCCAGAACGACTCTCTGCTCCCCCAGACGCTTGTGTTCCAACAGCTGCAGCTGAAGGGAGGGTGTGTGACTGTGTCTTCCTACAATCTGTGTTATCTTTTGGGGGGATTCTTTGTCTTAGATCGTGAGCGCTTGGGAGTTGCTCAGTATAGTCTATAACAGTATAATGTTTAGTCTAAAACAGTATAACGTATAGTCTATAATAGTATAATGTTTAGTCTTTTATAGTATAATGTATAGTCTATAATAGTACAACGTTTAGTCTTTTATAGTATAATGTCTGGAAATAAAGCTGTCCAAAAAGAAGCAGGTAGTTCACTGGTTCGTTTAATAGCCATATCAGGTATAAGTCTGTCTCAGATATGGTCACATCCTCTGGTTCATATATCAGCAGATCTGCCTACATAGCAATAAATCAATGCTATGTGCAGCTGGATGTATTTCTGACACACATGTTTCAGAACATGGACATATTGGCCTTGTAAATGATCAGTTGTTTTGCTATGCATCTTGTAACTCTGCCATCATCAAACATGAATTTTAAGAACAGCTCAGCACATGTAGTTTTATACTTTGACCTTTCTATGAGGGAGGATCATAAAACAATCCCAAACAACCTTAGGTTGCATGCATTTCTGACACCCAGTTTCTGAACATGGCCATTGGCCATGGAGAAGGTCACAGACGGAGTAAAACACGTGACTACTTCTTTTAACTCTGCCATTTGAAAAACACATCCCCAGTTTGATCCAAGTGTTTATCCTTGTAAATGTATGACATTAATATTACATGTAGCCTTCAGTTGACTTCACACTGCATGCTGAAAAAAAGTGAAGACCTCATAACCATAGAGAGATCCAGTAACAGGCCAGCACATTATTTTGACCTTAGTAGTAGCCCACAAGGTCCCCACATTGCAGATATTGACCACTGTAATAGATTTACAGTGCTGTAAATTTGTGCATCCATGCCACAGCATGTGACATTTCACTTCCAGATTTAGATTTCTACTGTCTGTGACATTTTAGTGAATTGAATCATGTTACATGTCATGTGTCCTGATGTCAGCCAAGTCTCAGGCAAACTCCTGTCTGCGGTGATAAAAGGGTCATTCCACATTTTTGGTATGTGACTTGGTCATAAAAACTATTCATTTCACCTCATTTTAACATTCCGTCATAAAGAGCAGACGTTCGACTTCATTAAAACATCTCTCATCTCAAGGGGTTCAAAAATACTATAGAAAGTTAGTGCCATTAAATCAGCCTGGAATCCCCTTGTGACAGGGGGAATTGGAAGCTTGTTGTGTGCAGCAGGGAGTGGAAATTAGAATACAAGCTCCACAAAATTGTTAAAACGTTTCTAACCTATATATTTATGGGTAACAGGTTTGACGTGCTTCGACGCGCTCAGTTTTCCACCACAAAACACCAGAAAACGGCCAAAAAGAGTAGAACCAGCCCACCTGCCTTTACACTGTGATTTGATTATTAGATGTTCAATATTTATTTTGAAAAATATAATTTAAAAAGGAAAAGTTTCACCAAACGAAAGTTCAGTTCACGTAACAGGGTTGACCTTAAAAGGAGATACAAACGTAAATGTATTACTTAATCACATTAATTAAATAATAATCAGCAGAAATTACTTAAACATAATTAGGGCTTTACAATGATGATAAAAATGTTAAGAAATGTTGGGGTTAAATGGGTTCAAGAAGTCCGAAAACGTGTCGTAAAAACATGACGAATACTTTGCGAGCACAGATTGAGCCGTCTAAAGCACCCTTATGTATTGGATCAAATTTACTGTCTGATCTTCACAAGGCCCAGCCAAAATATGTCTTATGTGCAATGATGTTTTAGAATGACAGTTTTCTCAACTGCTTACTGACATTAAGTAATGGCTGTAATGGTTGTTACTATTTGCCTGAGGATAACTTCTGCCCAAAGCAAGTTTGAAGCTTAGAGAAACATGTCCCTCAAATACAAAAACACAGGTCATATACGACCCAAGATCTTTGCACATTAAAATAACTTGAATGTCATCAACTCAGTCTGCATGGTGTGAATGTTCTCTCCATCCACAATCACGCCAAGTAGATATCGTCTGACTAGTAACAGTGGCATCGGTGCCAGAATAAGGCTGTGTGGAAATGTTAGCAGATATACCAAACAATAAACCTTGGCTGTAGTGAAGAAGAGAGCACAGTCCAAGAAATGAAAAGGTGTTGATGGGGTCCTTCCAGATGGTCAGCATAGCTTCCTGCCCAACAAGTACAAGCGGCTGACTTCAGAGCGTAGTAAAAGTTTAAGACAGCTATATCGCTGTCAGCAATTTGAGTGGAGAAGATTACTGAAATACTGCACTGGTGTCATATAAGTCTTAAGAATCCTGCTGGACCGTTTTAGCCCACTGAAATGTGAGACAAATGAAAGCGTCTCCAGCATCTTCATTAGATCCTACTGATAAATAACTACACATTTGGTGGAACAGTTTAATGAGCTGTTGAATGCTTAAATGTCTCTGTTATAGCTCTTCAATATTTATTATGGTTTCACCAGGGTGATAAATCACACTTAGCAAAGCACGAGGTAACGGACAACTCCGTCACAAGCATGAGCTGAGAAGACAGTTCAGATGTTTTTACAAGCAAAATAATATAGATTTTTTTAAAGTCAAAAATATAAAATTGGTGATAACGATTATTGCCAGAAAAATGTACCTAAATAAGGACATATTAATTCATATAAGATTTATTGGTAGTGGGGAAACATGGACTCACACCGTTACAGTAGCTGAGGTGCAGTAGTAGTAACATTGGAATCAATTTGATAAATCAAACCGTTTATATTGTCATCATTATTATTAGTGAAGACATCTCTAATTTACATAAATGCAGCTAAATTCAATACAGAAGTCAAATATTGCATAAAAAAGTAATGTAATGAGAGTGTGGCGCTCCTGGAAGCGGAAGGTGCTAATGAAACATAGACATACAAAGGTCTCTCATGCAATTCATTTCCTTAAACAGAGTGGTCCACAATTAACTTTTGCTTGGTTGGCACTTTCAACCAGATATAAGCAAGCTCAGGACCCAGTATCCATAAGTCAGAAACCTTCTTCCTCTGGTAAGACTCTCTCCACCTCCTTAGATATTAAATTGGTCTCATCTTTGCGCTCAGCATCTGAGGCAGAAGCTGACTGCACTGTTTGAATTGATTTTTTGAATTAATTTTTTGAATTGATTTCTGCAACAACAACAAAAATACGTGTCTCTTGTAAGATTTTACAATATGCAATTAAGTGGCATTCATTTAATATATATATCTATCTATATATATCTATATATATATATAT
The DNA here is from genome assembly GCF_901001165.1 of Salmo trutta. Lineage (NCBI taxonomy): Eukaryota > Metazoa > Chordata > Actinopteri > Salmoniformes > Salmonidae > Salmo > Salmo trutta. The sequence continues at coordinate 41,730,251 of NC_042965.1, read as the reverse complement.
ATATACATACATATATATATTATTTTTATAGTGCTTTACCTTAAATCTGTAACTTTAATTTAAGGTCAAAAGCGGTGCTCCTGCATTTAGCAGTAAATTGAGGCGATGGTCTAGAATGTAATTGGGTTATGTTTGAATTCTTGTCAGAATATGTAGTAAAGTGAGTTGCCACTAGGAAAATGAAAGTTACCAGTTGCACCTGTAGTTGAATTGGACATGGCCGTAACGATTGAGTTGAATGATGCCATTCAAAATGTTTTCTAGCGCTTTGGGGGCTAAATGATAGGGCTTTAGACTTGTGCGTATTCACAACACCCTGATGTTTCACAGGGTTCTCCAAGAAGTACAAATTCATCTGTAGAAGGGGAAAAATAAGGTGAGTCTTAAAAAGTTACAAAAATGTTCTGTGAGAGATACCATTCACCTTACACAGTTGACTGGGGAGGAAGCACCACAGAGTCAATCACGTTTCTCTTTCCTATAGTGATCCGTCACCATGAGTACGGACGCGGAGATGCAAATCTACGGCAAGGCTGCCATATACCTCCGTAAGCCTGAGAAGGAGAGGATGGAGGCACAAGCCGCACCCTTTGATTCAAAGAATGCTTGCTATGTGTCAGACACGAAAGAGCTGTACCTTAAAGGTTTGGTCACTGCCAGGGCTGACGGAAAGTGTACTGTGACAGTCACGAATCCTAACGGCACTAAGGAGGTAAGCCTGATTTGAAAAGTATTACATTTCAAGTTTGTGCAATTACTCAATTTCGACATTTAAAAAAAACAACATTTTATTTTATTTTATTTATTTATTTATTTATTTATTTCACCTTTATTTAACCAGGTAGGCAAGTTGAGAACAAGTTCTCATTTACAATTGCGACCTGGCCAAGATAAAGCAAAGCAGTTAGACAACATACAAAAACACAGAGTTACACATGGAGTAAAACAACATACAATCAATGATGCAGTAGGACAAAAAAATAAGACTATATACAATGTGAGCAAATTATGTGAGATAAGGGAGGTAAAGGCAAAAAAGGCCATGGTGGCAAAGTAAATAAAGTATAGCAAGTAAAACACTGGAATGGTAGATTTGTAGTTTGAAGAAAGTTCAAAGTTAAAATATAAATAATATGGTGCAAAGGAGCAAAATAAATAAAAGAAATAAATACAGTAGGGGAAGAGGTAGTAGTTTGGGCTAAATTATAGATGGGCTATGTACAGGTGCAGTGATCTGGGAGCTGCTCTGATAGCTGGTGCTTAAAGCTAGTGAGGGAGATAAGTGTTTCCAGTTTCAGAGATTTTTGTAGTTCGTTCCAGTCATTGGCAGCAGAGAACTGGAAGGAGAGACAACCAAAGGAGGAGTTGGCTTTAGGGGTGACCAGAGAGATATACCTGCTGGAGCGCGTGCTACAGGTGGGTGCTGCTATGGTGACCAGTGAGCGGAGATAAGGGGGGACTTTACTTAGCAGGGTCTTGTAGATGACCTGGAGCCAATGTGTTTGGCGACGATTATGAAGCGAAGGCCAGCCAACGAGAGCATACAGGTCGCAGTGGTGGGTAGTATATGGGGCTTTGGTGACAAAACGGATGGCACTGTGATAGACTGCATCCAGCTTGTTGAGTAGGGTATTGGAGGCTATTTTGTAAATGACATCGCCGAAGTCGAGGATTGGTAGGATGGTCAGTTTTACGAGGGTATGTTTGGCAGCATGAGTGAAGGATGCTTTGTTGCGAAATAGGAAGCCAATTCTAGATTTAACTTTGGATTGGAGGTGATTGATGTGAGTCTGGAAGGAGAGTTTACAGTCTAACCAGACACCTAGGTATTTGTAGTTGTCCACAAATTCTAAGTTAGAACCGTCCAGAGAAGTGATGCTGGACAGGCGGGCAGGTGCAGGCAGCGATCGGTTGAAGAGCATGCATTTAGTTTTACTTGTGTTTAGGAGCAGTTGGAGACCACGGAAGGAGAGTTGAATGGCATTGAAGCTCGTCTGGAGGGTTGTTAACACAGTGTCCAAAGAAGGGCCAGAAGTATACAGAAGGGTGTCGTCTGCGTAGAGGTGGATCAGAGATTCACCAGCAGCAAGAGCGACATCATTGATGTATACAGAGAAAAGAGTTGGCCCAAGAATTGAACCCTGTGGTACCCCCATAGAGACTGCCAGATGTCCGGACAGCAGGCCCTCCGATTTGACACACTGAACTCTGTCAGAGAAGTAGTTGGTGAACCAGGCGACGCAATCGTTTGAGAAACCAAGGCTACTGAGTCTGCCGATGAGGATGTGGTGATTAACAGAGTCAAAAGCTTTGGCCAGGTCAATGAATACGGCAGCACAGTATTGTTTCTTATCGATGGCGGTTACGATGTCGTTTAGGACCTTGAGCGTGGCTGAGGTGCACCCATGACCAGCTCTGAAATCAGATTGCATAGCGGAGAAGGTATGGTGGGATTCGAAATGGTCGGTAATCTGTTTGTTGACTTGGCTTTCGAAGACCTTAGAAAGGCAGGGTAGGATGGATATAGGTCTGTAGCAATTTGGGTCAAGAGTGTCACCTCCTTTGAAGAGGGGGATGACAGCAGCTGCTTTCCAATCTATGGGAATCTCAGACGACACGAAAGAGAGATTGAACAGGCTAGTAATAGGGGTTGCAATAATTTTGGCAGATAATTTTAGAAAGAAAGACATACCAATAGGTTAAATGAAATCAGTAACAGCAGAAAGATTAAGAAGCATTAGTTAGTTTTTTTGTAAACAAAAGTATAACCTTCACTGCTATTTAATAATGGCATGGCATTTTTCCTATTGACTAGTCAAGAACCACCATGTCTGTGTCAGTGGGTGATAACAAAGTCGTTTAATTAAACTGGGGTATGCATGTGTTTAAAAAGATTGAACTTCAATTATTGAATTATCAAAAAGCATTCAGTCATGTCCAGTTTGTTCTGTGTATAATCTAGAGTTGTGACTGTTTCAGGAAGGAAAAGAGTTCAAAGAGGCAGACGTCTACCAGATGAACCCCCCTAAATACGACAAGATTGAGGACATGGCCATGATGACCTACCTGAATGAAGCCTCTGTGTTGTATAACCTCAAAGAGCGTTATGCAGCATGGATGATCTATGTAAGATACCTGCACACACACACGCACACACGCACACACAGACACACACACACACACACACACACACACACACACACACACACACATACACACATACATACATACATACATACATACATACACACATACATACATACATACATACATACATACATACATACATACATACATACATACATACATACATACATACATACATACATACATACATACATACATACATACATGAACATGAGAAATAAACACATACAGTAAAACACATAAATTAATGGTAGAAACAAAAACATACCAATACAGTAGACCTACATTAGTATACCAAAGCACACCCACATCCTCACATAAATCCAGGTAAAATTCCATCTGATTTTGCTAATCCCCTAATTGAATTTATTCTCTTTCATCCAGACCTACTCTGGTCTGTTCTGTGCCACGGTGAACCCCTACAAGTGGCTTCCTGTGTACGACATGGAGGTTGTTAACGCCTACAGAGGGAAGAAGAGGATGGAGGCTCCACCCCATATCTTCTCCGTCTCTGACAACGCCTTTCAGTTCATGCAGATTGGTACGAGCTCTCATGGATGGATGGATGGATGGATGGATGGATGGATGGATGGATGGATGGATGGATGGATGGATGGATGGATGGATGGATGGATGGATGGATAGATAGATAGATAGATAGATAGATAGATAGATAGATAGATAGATAGATAGATAGATAGATAGATAGATAGATAGATAGATGATAGATAGATAGATAGATAGATAGATAGATAGATAGATAGATAGATAGATAGATAGATAGATAGATAGATAGATAGATAGATAGATAGATAGATAGATAGATAGATAGATATGGATCTCAAAGTCCATAAGTGTTTATGGATGGATGCATGAATGGAAATTAAAATATGCTTTAGAGAGGTACACCCCTTCACAAATGGTTCTATGCAATGCCAAATTAGCAGGAAAACCAGTTATCTTACATTACTTACATTCATAGCTAGGTATCTATTGCCTCCTGTAGCCAAATGTCAACATATCTGTTTTATTATAAACTGGGTGGTTCCAGCCCAGAATGCTGATTGGCTGACAGCCGTGGTATATGAGACCCTATTCCATGGGTATGACAAAACATTTGTTTTTACTGCTCTAATTACGTTGGTAACCAGTTTATAATAGCAATAAGGCACCTCGAGGGTTTGTGATATACGGCCAATATATCACGGCTAAGGGCTGTATCCAAGCACTCCGCGATGCGTCGTTCATAAGAACAGCCCTTAGACGTGATATATTGTCCATATACCACACCCCCTCAGGCCTTATTGCTTTAGCATAAACCTTTATTTTCTGTAACATCTCACTCATCCTACTGTAGGTTAGGTAGTAAGCAAGCTATCTAGTTAGCTATCTAGAAGCCTTTCCTGTTTCTGATCGTGAGATGACCTGCAACTCAACAGGGAGCCAATACTACACTACCGTTCAGCGCCGGTAGTTTCTGCAGTGCACGCTCACATGGGGAGCAGGGGAATTTTCCAAGATAAAAAAAATTATCTTGGAAAATTCATTTAAATGACATGAGAGAAAACAGACATAAAGTGAAATAAAAATCTAAAACAATTTAAACTCACCACCAATCTGAAAGGGCCATTTTTCTCATAGGATGGCAAAAGGGGAGGTGCTCAGGTATCCTTGGACCTTTATCAGTGCACATGCCTTTTTGGTGCTGTATGGTGCTCTTCTTTCTCTGTGGTCTGGGGCTGTATAGAACCCTTTTTGGTGCTGTATAGAACCCTTCTTGGTGCTGTATAGAACCCTTTTTGGGGCTGTATAGAACCCTTTTTGTTGCTGTATAGAACCCTTCTTGTTGCTGTATAGAACCCTTTTTGGTGCTGTATAGAACCCTTCTTGTTGCTGTATAGAACCCTTTTTGGTGCTGTATAGAACCCTTTTTGGTGCTGTATAGAACCCTTCTTGTTGCTGTATAGAACCCTTCTTGTTGCTGTATAGAACCCTTTTTGGTGCTGTATAGAACCCTTTTTGGTGCTGTATAGAACCCTTTTTGGTGCTGTATAGAACCCTTTTTGGTGCTGTATAGAACCCTTTTTGGTGCTGTATAGAACCCTTTTTGGTGCTGTATAGAACCCTTTTTAATGGTTCTTTATAGAACCTTTTTGGAGAATGGTTCTACAAATAACCTCTTGAAGAAGCATAAAGGGTTATTTTTTCTGGTTAGTCTTATTATATTGTTAAAATTCCATTGTTTTTATTAATTGACAGGTTGAATCAGGTGTGCTAGCTCTGGAACAGCTGGTGGTCACTGAGGAGAGAACTGAAAACCACTGACTTAGACAAGTTGTCACTGACATAAGGCCATACATGAGTCTTTCACAAGACAAGCACTGGCCATACTCATATATAGCATGTAATGGCATTACACAACAGATTAGGTCAACTGGAATGACACTCTCACTCACGGTCACACGAAAAGAGCTGTAAGCAAACCACATCTGAAAATATTCTAATCAGCTGTCGCGCTGACGTTTTCTGAATTATCGCTAAAAAGAGGGAACAACCCTATGAATGAACCCTATGAATGAACCCTATGAATGAACCCTATGAATGAACCCTATGAATGAACCCTATGAATGAACCCTATGAATGAACCCTATGAATGAACCCTATGAATGAACCCTATGAATGAACCCTATGAATGAACCCTATGAATGCACTAATGTACCCCTAATGTTGCTTGAGTATGATAAGCAATTCATTTTTTTGGTTACAGATAACGAGAACCAGTCCGTCCTGATTACGTAAGTTGTTTACTAAAGTTTCACTTGAGAAAGGTGTTTCTATTGTAATATGATGGGTCACTTGATGTGATGAAATACATGACATGATGAATGGATTAGGCAATATGTAATAATCATTCGATGAGTGGGAATATTGGTTAATTTTTTATGTTAGAAAACAGGTCAACAGTGTTTTTTTCAATGCTCATCTTTCTCTGTCATATAAACCAGTGGAGAATCTGGTGCAGGAAAGACTGTCAACACCAAGCGTGTCATCCAGTACTTTGCCACCATTGCAGTGTCTGGTGTCAAGAAGGAAGTAGACCCTACCAAAATGCAGGTAGGTTGTGCTTATGTTTACCTTTTTAACACATTCCCATTTGATTGGCTCTGTAAACTTTTTTTTCATTGGTGAATCCTATTTCAAGAAAAGTACTCAAGTAATTAAGGAAAACTAACTTTACCACTTTACCAGTTTCTAAGTCACTTGTGTTTGTGTCAATCAGGGGTCTCTTGAGGATCAGATCATTGCAGCTAACCCTCTGCTGGAGGCTTACGGTAATGCCAAGACAGTGAGGAATGACAACTCGTCTCGCTTCGTAAGTATGAAGGGTATATAAGTTACCTTATATTGAAAACTTTTATTTCAGTAGATTCCTATTGTTATGTCAATAGATGTCCAACAAACAGTAACATTTAAAGTGGTCTATCAAAGTAAAATGTTACATTTATTTTGTTGACCTAATTCCAACCTCCATGCTCAACTATAGGGTAAATTCATCAGGATTCACTTCCAAGGAGGAAAACTGGCTAAAGCTGACATTGAGACCTGTGAGTTGGTTTTGATTATTTATCAATTCTTTCCTAAATTCACACATATTCTTTTTTGGAGATCATGTCATCAAATTACGTTTTATCTCATGTTCTCTCTCTCCTCTCTCCTCTCTCTCTCTCTCTCTCTCTCTCTCTCTTTCTCGTCTCTCTCTCTCTTTCTCTCTCTCTCTCTCTCTCTCTCTCTCTCTCTCTCTCTCTCTCTCTCTCTCTCTTTCTCTCTCAGACCTTCTGGAGAAGTCCAGAGTGTCCTTCCAGCTGCCCGATGAGAGAGGCTACCACATCTTCTTCCAGATGATGACCAATCACAAACCTGAGATTGTTGGTACGGCACAGTAGAGGTTCAGGGGAAATTATTCCCACCTACATTTGTGGAATTTATAAAAAATATTCCTAGTCCACACTATTAATACTATTAAAATGAGTACATCCAAGGTAATAAGATATCTAGACACAGATCAGGTCTTTGGGAAATATCTATCAAATAATGCACTGTGATGCACTAGTCCAGGAGTCTCAGTCTCCTCTTTTGATGCTGTTTATTATATACTACATGTATCTTTGAGTCCATCTATTGAGGAGAGGAGGGAGATATACTGCAAAGGTAGGACAGCACAATTCTAAGAGATTTAACTGACAAGCCGTTCTCCATTGTCCACAGAAATGGCGCTCATCACCACCAACCCCTACGACTTCCCCATGTGCAGCCAGGGTCAGATCACTGTGGCCAGCATCAACGACAAGGAAGAGCTGGATGCCACAGACGTGAGTCAAACCAAGGGAATTTATGTATTTTTTTTGTGTTTGATAACTTTATGCCTTCACACTTGGCCTTGAGGCACAAGCCTGTACGACATCCACAAGAGAGCGCTACTAAGTGCCCCATGGAACTTTAGAAAACTCCTTTTGTTTTGCCGTCTACTAGTGTTGGCCAAGCATACTCAAGAGGAACAGAGAAGACACATATATCCATCCCATTTGTTCTGGAGTGACCACAGAACTGTAATGTACTAGAACTACTGTTCAGTTCATCACTGTTGTACTTCATCTCTAATGCCAGGATGCCATTACAATCCTGGGCTTCACTAATGAGGAGAAGATGGGCATCTACAAGCTGACAGGAGCTGTACTGCACCATGGAAACTTGCACTTCAAGCAGAAGCAGCGTGAGGAGCAGGCTGAGCCAGACGGCACAGAGGGTGAGTCCCAGTCATAGATGTACAATATGTAAAGCATAAGTCCCATTCCCAGTCCCAGTCATAGATGTACAATATGTAAAGCATAAGTCCCATTCCCAGTCCCAGTCATAGATGTACAATATGTAAAGCATAAGTCCCATTCCCAGTCCCAGTCATAGATGTACAATATGTAAAGCATTAGTCCCATTCCCAAACAATGAAATAGAACACCTAAGACAGATAGTGTCACATGAAAGTAACCCAGGAGACCAGATTTCAAACTCCAGAAATTATTTGAAATGATGGATGTGGGTGAAAATCAAAACCTAACCCAAACTATTTTGTCAGTGTGGCATGAGAAACATCTTGTGTGCCTGAGTCTATTGTTGTTGGTTCTCTCTCCAGTGGCTGATAAAATTGGCTACCTGTTGGGCCTGAACTCAGCTGAAATGCTGAAGGCTCTGTGCTACCCCAGAGTGAAGGTCGGCAACGAGTACGTGACCAAGGGACAGACTGTGCCTCAGGTAAGACGACCAAACACAGCATCTACCATTTTCTGAGCACCGGAAATCTTTTGGGGACCATAGATGTTTTTTTCTTCTTGTGATGTTGTTATTCCCAAGCTCTTATCACCTTATCACTAGACACGGTCAATATCTTATGTATTCATTTGAGGTATTATCATTATAGGTTAATAACTCAGTCTCGGCTCTGGCCAAGTCTATCTATGAGAGGATGTTCTTGTGGATGGTCATCCGTATCAACGAGATGTTGGACACCAAGAATCCAAGGCAGTTCTATATCGGCGTGCTGGATATTGCCGGGTTTGAGATCTTTGATGTGAGTATGCGACCAGAACAAGACAATTAGTTGGGATTGAGAGGGATTACAGCCTTGTATGATGTAACGAGCCTTTTTAATTCCATCACCAGTACAACAGCATGGAGCAGCTGTGCATCAACTTCACCAATGAGAAACTGCAACAGTTTTTCAACCACACCATGTTCGTCCTGGAGCAAGAGGAGTACAAGAAGGAGGGAATCATCTGGGCCTTCATTGACTTCGGCATGGACTTGGCTGCCTGCATTGAGCTTATTGAGAAGGTAAACTGTCTGTGAGGATTATAATGGACAATAACAGCAAAGCTCATATGAGCACTGTGTGAAATATTATCACAGTGGTACAACGTTTCCGACTGTTGAGAACTCAATATTTTTCCTATTATGTGCCCCTAAATGAATATAATCCTACAATAGCGTGTTTGCTAAAGGAATAAATCTGCTACTAAATGTAAATATCACTAATTTCATATACATCTCTTTTTTCGTAAAGCCATTGGGCATCTTCTCCATCCTTGAAGAGGAGTGCATGTTCCCCAAGTCTTCAGACACTACCTTCAAGGATAAGCTGTACGCCCAGCATCTTGGCAAAACCAAGGCGTTTGAGAAGCCCAAGCCTGCCAAAGGCAAGGCAGAGGCTCACTTCTCCCTGGTGCACTACGCTGGCACTGTGGACTACAACATCACTGGCTGGCTGGAGAAGAACAAGGATCCCCTGAACGACTCAGTTATTCAGCTGTACGGGAAGTCTTCAGTCAAACTTTTGGCTGCTCTGTACCCTGCTGCCCCACCTGAGGGTAAGACTAGCATCAGTTACAACTCAGACCTACATTTTTTTTTCTTTGAATGTATCACAAATGCTCAGGCTTATTCACTGGGTTAATTTACTCATATAATAGGTGTTATTTTACACAATTTCATTGGTGGCATTTGCATTAAGATAAGTATGCAGTTAACCAGAGATTATCTGGTTTATATTTAGTGCGCTTACTGAAGGCAAGAACATTCTATAATACGAGTCTTACATACTCGTATTATTATTCCACTCTGAGAAGTATACCTGTCTAGTTATATTTTACTTTGCCCATTTGAATAGATAATACCAAGAAGGGAGGTAAGAAGAAGGGGGGCTCCATGCAGACTGTGTCCTCCCAGTTCAGGGTGAGCTTCTGAAATGTGTATATTCATTCCTTCTAAATGTGCATTGATTATCATAAATTATTTCTGAGAAAATGCTTTGTAACCCTCTTATAGGAGAATTTACATAAGCTGATGACCAACTTGAGGAGCACTCATCCTCACTTTGTGCGCTGCCTGATCCCCAACGAGTCAAAGACCCCAGGTACAAGAAATATTGAGTTTAAATCTTATCAGTATAGTATCAGTAACCTTAACGAACCAATCTTTAACCTGTTCATGAGTATTAAAAGAGACTTGGTTTGTTTTACCAGGTCTGATGGAGAACTTCCTGGTTATCCACCAGCTCAGGTGTAATGGTGTTCTGGAGGGTATCCGGATCTGCAGAAAGGGCTTCCCTAGCAGAATCATCTATGCTGACTTCAAGCAGAGGTACACCCACACAAACACACACACACACACGCATGCACACACGCACGCACGCACGCACACGCACACACGCACGCACGCACGGACACGCACACACACGCACACATACAGTTCTGCTACAAGGGTTTTCCCAACATCAAAATAGGCTTACATTTTACGTAATATAACCAACCTATTACAACTTGATATATGTTAAAAATGTCTCCTCATTCAGGTACAAAGTACTGAATGCCAGTGTCATCCCAGAGGGCCAGTTCATGGACAACAAGAAGGCTTCTGAGAAGCTGCTTGGATCCATTGATGTGAATCACGAGGATTACAAGTTTGGACACACCAAGGTCAGTCACCTACCACCCTTTGCAAAAGCTGACAATAAAACACAACTCAATGGTAATTTAAACCCGTACCATTCAACATCTCTCCAGTCCATCCTTTATTTCTATTTCTTCTTCATGGAAAATGTTGAAAAACATCGTACTGTTTTTTTCTTCAATGTCATATAATCACAAGTCTAGAAGAGAAACTAAACTCATTATTCATCTACAACTGTACAACAACTTACACATTATAAACAACCTATCCCATGGATTGTTTGTGAGCATTACAATGTTTGTGTTGTTTATATCAATCTAGTGATGTTGTTTCCTGTTCTGTCATCATCTGACTCTGGTTCCATAATTGACTATGTATAACCTGTGTCTCAGGTGTTCTTCAAAGCCGGTCTGCTGGGCGTCCTGGAGGAGATGAGAGATGAGAAGCTGGCAACTCTGGTCGGCATGGTCCAGGCTCTCAGCCGTGGATTCCTCATGAGGAGAGAGTTCACCAAGATGACAGAGAGGAGGTGAGGAATAGGAGACATCTGGGCAAAGCTTTCTGTCAACCACCTGTATCTAATGCATTATTACATTCTGTATATGCTGTGAGTTGTTCAGAATGAAAAAGTACAACTTAAAATGCTCTATTAAAACTGTAGTTTGGCATTTGGCAAGCTGTTCAATTGTCATTTAAATATCTGATATTTACCCATTCATTCTTGAAGAATATAAAATGCCTCACGAGCTTGAATCTATCTAGAACGCAGTCTATGAGGGGTTACATATCCACAGCCCCATTCCTCTGCTGTACACAAAGTGCCGGGGGTCTCCATTTTGTTGTTCTTCTAATCCCAGAATGTAGCTTTATGTCACGCTATCCTTTCTGTCAACCAGAGATTCCGTCTTCACCATCCAGTACAACATCCGCTCATTCATGAATGTTAAAACCTGGCCATGGATGAAGGTGTACTTTAAGATCAAGCCCTTGCTGAAGAGCGCAGAGACTGAGAAGGAGCTGGCCAACATGAAGGAGAACTATGAGAAGATGCAGACGGACCTGGCCAAGGCTCTGGCCACCAAGAAGCAGTTGGAGGAGAAGTTGGTGTCCATGGTGCAGGAGAGGGCAGACCTGGCGCTCCAAGTAGCATCTGTGAGTGAACAATGACCCTCATGATTATTTTATTTTTAAATTTAACCTTTATTTAACTAGGCAAGTCAGTTAAGAACAAATTCTTATTTACAATGACGGCCTAGGAACAGTGGGTTAACTGGCGTGTTCAGGGGCAAAACGACAGATTTTTACCTTGTCAGCTCGGGGATTCAATCCAGCGACATTTTGGTTACTGGCCCAACGCCAGTAGGCTACCTGCTGACCCAACACATTTACACACACATGAACACGAACACAGACACACACACACATATATATGAACAGACACGTACACAGTGTCTCGCTTGGAGTGCAAATTTCCTGCACTTCTACACATTCTGCCATGGGGCAGAGAGAACATTTTATAGCACTTCTACACATTTTCTCATGGGGCTGATGGCTGTGAGAAAAAAAACACAGTTTTAAAGCCAATTTCCTGCAATTCTACACATTTTTGCCATCACTTATGTCGTGTTCTTATGCTATCTGAGTGATTCAAACACTATAGCAAAACGTTTGACATTTTTGGAATTTTAGATTCTCCATGACCGTCTAGTTTTTATTTTGGTGATTGTTAGATCTCAAAGATCTTATAAAAAAAAGATATAGCTCTGTTACATTTTTTACGTACTTTAGTCATTTAAGTTTAAACTGAAGAACGTTTTACCATCCCTAAAATTTAAAAAAGTATAAAATAAAAAATTTGTGAGTGGCAACAACTAAACATAGGGGAAATACTGATGTGTTGCATGTGGCTAACTCATACATTTATTTGTGTTACCCATGTTACATATATATATATATATATATATATATAATTTTTTTTTTAAATATTTTTTATATATATTTTTTTTATATATATATTGTGTATTTATATTGATTTGCTCTGACCTGTTTGACTAAATGAAGTCTATATTTTGATACACAAAGTGAGGCCGTAGATTTTTTTTCCCTGTTCTGAAACCAGGATTCAGAGAATCTGAACGATGCTGAGGAAAGGTGCGAGGGGCTCATCAAGAGCAAGATCCAGCTGGAGGCCAAACTCAAAGAGACGACAGAGAGGCTGGAGGATGAGGAGGAGATGAATGCTGAGTTGACTGCCAAGAAGAGGAAGCTGGAGGATGAGTGCTCTGAGTTGAAGAAGGACATTGATGACCTGGAGCTCACCCTGGCCAAAGTGGAGAAGGAGAAGCACGCCACTGAAAACAAGGTCTCGTAGACAGTCTAACCATCCAAATAAAAATCTACTCAAAACATAGCTCAACAGAAATGGAATTCAAATTGTTTTGTGGGTGCAGGGAAAATAAAGACACAAAATAGTTGAATTTCAGTTGCAGGGTACTCAATGCTTGTTCTGCCTCCCCTTGTTTATGACTTCCATTTAGTACAGTGCAATTTAGTGTTGAATCAATAGTACAGTACTTGTTGACACATTTATAATCTGAATGAAATGAATGCAATAAATATCAAACTAAATCTCCCCTTCATGGTGAAGTGACAAAAGACTTACATTTGTTGTGGACGTTTTCAGGTTAAAAACCTGACTGAGGAGATGGCGTCTATGGATGAGAGTGTTGCCAAGCTGACCAAGGAGAAGAAAGCCCTCCAAGAGGCCCACCAGCAGACACTGGACGACCTGCAGGCAGAGGAGGACAAAGTCAACACTCTGACCAAGGCCAAGACCAAGCTGGAACAGCAAGTGGACGACGTGAGTGGAGTTTTACATTTTGGACATGATTGTATGTAAGATGATATTATCTTCAGTTGTTTAGATTTGAACATTACATGTGTGTTTTTATCTTATAGCTTGAGGGTTCTCTGGAGCAAGAGAAGAAGCTCCGTATGGACCTTGAGAGAGCCAAGAGAAAGCTGGAGGGAGATCTGAAGCTTGCCCAGGAGTCCATAATGGACCTGGAGAATGACAAGCAGCAGTCTGATGAGAAAATCAAGAAGTAAACACAAACTAATTACTACAGTATTACCTGCCATATTGATCAACATAATGGTTGTTCTTGGCTCAATCTTGTAATTATGAATTAGGATTTGTATGTGATTCTTTAACCTGTTTAGGATAGGGGGCAGTATTTTCACGGCCGGATAAAAAACATACCCGATTTAATCTGGTTATTACTCCTGCCCAGAAACTAGAATATGCATATAATTATTTGATTTGAATAGAAAACACCCTAAAGTTTCTAAAACTGTTTGAATGGTGTCTGTGAGTATAACAGAACTCATATGGCAGTCCAAAATCTGAGAAGATTCTATATGGGAAGTGCCCTGTCTGACCATTTCTTGGCCTTCTGTAGCCTCTTTATCGAAATAGAGGATCTCTGCTGTAACGTGACATTTTCTAGGCTCCCATAGGCTCTCAGAAGGTGCCAGAACGTGGAATGATAACTCTGCAGTCCCTGGGCGACAAACAGTAGGGCTTTTGGAAAGTGGTTGTTCTGAGAACAATGACACTTGTGCGCGCGTGCATGTGACGACTCCATTTTCTATTTTCAGTGTTTGAACGGATACAACGTCTCCCGGTTGGAATATTATCGCTATTTTACGAGAAAAATCGCATACAAATTGATTTTAAACAGCGTTTGACATGCTTCGAAGTACGGTAATGGAATATTTTGACATTTTTTGTCACGATATGCCCCGGCGCGTCACCCTTCGGATAGTGTCTTGAACGCACGAACAAAACGCAGCTATTTGGATATAACTATGGATTATTTAGAATCAAAACAACATTGGGTGTTGAAGTAGAAGTCCTGGGAGTGCATTCTGACGAAGAACAGCAAAGGTAATCCAATTTTTCTTATAGTAAATCTGAGATTGGTGAGTACCAAACTTGGTGGGTGTCAAAATAGCTAGCCATGATGACCGGGCTATCTACTCAGAATATTGCAAAATGTACTTTCACCAAAAAGCTATTTTAAAATTGGACACCGCGATTGCATAAAGGAGTTCTGTATCTATATTTCTTAAAATAATTGTTATGTTTTTTGTGAATGTTTATCATGAGTAATTTAGTAAATTCACCGGAAGTTTTCGGTGGGTATGCTAGTTCTGAACAAAACATGCTAATGTAAAAAGCTGGTTTTTGATATAAGTTGAACTTGATTGAACAAAACATGCATGTATTGTATAACATAATGTCCTAGGAGTGTCATCTGATGAAGATCATCAAAGGTTAGTGCTGCATTTAGCTGTGGTTTTGGTTTTTGTGACATTATATGCTAGCTTGAAAAATGGGTGTGTGATTATTTCTGGCTGGGTACTCTCCTGACATAATCTAATGTTTTGCTTTCGTTGTAAAGCCTTTTTGAAATCGGACAATGTGGTTAGATAAAGGAGAGTCTTGTCTTTAAAATTGTGTAAAATAGTCATATGTTTGAGAAATTGAAATTATAGCATTTTTAAGGTTCTTCGTATTTCGCGCCAGGCGCTACCATTGGATATTGGTGAGGCGTTCCGCAAGATTAAGGCGTTCCATAAGATTAAAGCAAAGTGAATGCTATTATATTATCCCTTTACACTATCAAACCAAAACCAACTCTGCAAATCAACGTGTTTGTGTTTCTTAGGAAGGACTTTGAGACCAGCCAGCTCCTCAGCAAGGTTGAGGATGAACAGTCTCTGGGAGCTCAGCTGCAGAAGAAGATCAAGGAACTGCAGGTACAGTACAGGATCTAAGCTCCAGTACAGGAAAGCACACACCTGAAACATTTCTGGTGGCTTCTAATGGCTCAGTGAGTTGGAAGATGATGCTTTTAACCGTTGTGGTTTTGGTTGACACATTGGACACTGTCTACTGAATATATTAGTGTAACTGGCTTTATATTAACAAATGTATGCAAAATATACATACTATTATTATTTATAGAGGTTATTTAATTCAACTATATTGTAGTGTTCATCCCCCTCTGTTCCTGCCCCCTGTTCTAGGCCCGTATTGAGGAGCTGGAGGAGGAAATTGAGGCTGAGCGTGCTGCCAGGGCTAAGGTTGAGAAGCAGAGGGCCGATCTCTCCAGGGAACTTGAGGAGATCAGCGAGAGGCTGGAGGAGGCTGGAGGTGCCACTGCTGCTCAGATTGAGATGAACAAGAAGCGCGAGGCTGAGTTCCAGAAGCTGCGTCGTGATCTTGAAGAGTCCACCCTGCAGCATGAGGCCACAGCCGCCGGTCTGCGCAAAAAGCAGGCTGACAGTGTGGCTGAGCTCGGGGAGCAGATCGACAACCTGCAGCGCGTCAAGCAGAAGCTGGAGAAGGAGAAGAGCGAGTACAAGATGGAGATTGATGACCTCTCCAGCAACATGGAGGCCGTCGCCAAGGCTAAGGTGAGTAATGATGTTTTAGTCAAGCAGTGTTGAGGGAGGTCAACTTCATTACCATTCAAGTGAACTGATGTTGGCAGGAGTCCCATATATAAAGTAATAATGGAACATGTTTCACTAACAGGCCAATCTGGAGAAGATGTGTCGTACTCTTGAGGACCAGCTGAGCGAGCTCAAGACTAAGAATGATGAAAATGTTCGCCAGGTCAACGACGTCAGCGGACAGAGGGCCAGACTCCTGACAGAAAATGGTACCATTAGCAATGACCAGCAAACTAATAGTAGTACACTTCAGTAGTACACAATAACACGTGTCCAGTCCACATAGTGTTTACTGTACTATTCACAACCTAACATTGCTATTCGATACCTCAAAATACATTTTAAATCTTCGGGAACAGAGACCTCATTAACACGATGTCCCTCTATCCCTGCAGGTGAGTTTGGCCGGCAGCTGGAGGAGAAGGAAGCCCTCGTGTCTCAGCTGACCAGAGGCAAACATGCCTTCACCCAGCAGGTTGAGGAGATGAAGAGGCTGATTGAGGAGGAGGTAAAGGTAAGGGACCCAAAACAGACTCCATCTGCGACAGTTTAGAGCCATATCTCCATAAAGACAGTGACTACGCCATTCTCAGAGACTGTTTTACTCTCTCTCTAATCTCTCTTTGTCTTTGTTTGTCTTTCTCTCTCACAGGCTAAAAACGCACTGTCCCACAGTGTCCAGTCTGCCCGCCATGACTGTGACCTTCTAAGAGAGCAGTTTGAGGAGGAGCAGGAGGCCAAGGCAGAGCTGCAACGCGGCATGTCCAAGGCCAACAGTGAGGTGGCTCAGTGGAGGACTAAGTATGAAACTGATGCCATCCAGCGCACAGAGGAGCTGGAGGAGGCTAAGTGAGTTGCACACAACAGCAAAAACACAAATATAGGGTGTGGATGGTGAGGGTGGTAGTGGGCTTTGAGAAAATGTTACGTCAATATGTATTGTAACATTTGTTTCACAACAAATTGTTCACCATAAAACCACCCTCTGTCATCCAACAGGAAGAAGCTGGCCCAGCGTCTGCAGGAGGCTGAGGAGACCATTGAGGCGACCAACTCAAAGTGTGCCTCCCTGGAGAAGACCAAGCAGAGACTGCAGGGAGAGGTGGAGGACCTCATGATTGACGTTGAGAGAGCCACCGCGATGGCTGCCAACCTCGACAAGAAGCAGAGGAACTTTGACAAGGTGAAAATGCATGAACCTAATCCTAGCGGGATATTTTATGTGTGCTATTTGATCAATTGTAGTATAATTGTAACATATTTCTGATTCAAAACTCTCCATCAATGAGTTGGAATGAAAATCCCATGGATTTCCCTAGGTTCTGGCAGAGTGGAAGCAGAAGTATGAGGAAGGTCAGGCTGAACTGGAAGGAGCTCAGAAGGAGGCTCGCTCAATGAGCACTGAACTCTTCAAGATGAAGAACTCCTACGAGGAGGCTTTGGATCATCTGGAGACTCTAAAGAGAGAGAACAAGAACCTGCAACGTGAGCATTTGACAGCAATTCTTTTTGGCTCATGTTTGACTAGTGTTTTTGAAAATGGAGGGAACTGTAATCATCAGAATGACCATTACACCATTTCAGAATTGTTTTATGTACAGTTTAAAATATTCTTGTTTGAACTTGTAATCGGTATTCTTTCAAACAACCCAAGGAAGTAGGAGGAAATTCGATTTGCAAAGCGATATGAAGTGCTGTTATTAATGAACTGTTATTATGATTCATTGTCAACTTCAGTGCATTGGTGATATCCACTGAACATCTCCTGAGTCTAAACAGCTCCTGTGTTTGTGTGTGCAGAGGAGATCGCTGACCTGACTGAGCAGATCGGAGAGACTGGAAAGAGCATCCATGAGCTGCAGAAGGCCAAGAAAACCGTGGAGACAGAGAAGTCTGAGATCCAGACCGCTCTGGAGGAGGCTGAGGTACAAACTACAGCTGTTCGATGGGATAAGCAGTGTTACACTAACCAATTCCAGCTACAGTCCAATGCTTTCCTTGTTGGTGTTTATTGTAGTCATATATATTTAATTCCTTATGTCATACACATCCAAATACAAATGTATTGAACACAATTCGCCTGACTGCTTCTCTTTGTCCAGGGAACACTGGAGCACGAAGAATCCAAGATTCTGCGTGTGCAGCTGGAGCTGAACCAGATCAAGAGTGAGGTGGACAGGAAGTTGGCTGAGAAGGACGAGGAGATGGAGCAGATCAAGAGAAACAGCCAGAGGATGGTTGACTCCATGCAGAGCACCCTGGACTCTGAGGTCAGGAGCAGGAATGACGCCCTGAGGGTGAAGAAGAAGATGGAGGGAGACCTGAATGAGATGGAGATCCAGCTGAGCCACGCCAACAGGCAGGCCGCTGAGGCCCAGAAACAGCTAAGGAACATCCAGGGACAGCTCAAGGTAAAGGGACTGGGACATCAGGCAACAAAAATCTGAACATGGGGAGGGATTTGTTGTTTTTTTGATCTGTAAAAAAGAATAGAACAGAGGAATTGAATAGAGTGAACTGATATACTGTCGAAAGGTATGGACATTTGGGAAATTATTATCAATTAAAATGTCTATCACTGATCCTATTGCCCCTGCTTGCCAATGAGTCTTAATGAACCTATATCATTGTGAATCCCAGGATGCCCAATTGCACCTTGATGATGCCGTCCGTGCCTCAGAGGACATGAAGGAGCAGGCAGCCATGGTGGAGCGCAGGAACGGTCTGATGGTGGCTGAAATCGAGGAGCTGAGAGTTGCTCTGGAGCAGACAGAGAGAGGCCGCAAAGTGGCTGAGACTGAGCTGGTAGACGCCAGCGAGCGTGTTGGATTTCTGCACTCCCAGGTATGGGTCAAAAGCTATTTCTAATAAAATCTAGCAAACCATTTACACACAGCTGAAATTTGACAGTGCTTGCTTTTACATTTTCATCATTCTGTCCTGTGACTCGAGAGTCAAATAAATGTCTTGTTTCCTCCAGAACACCAGCCTTCTGAACACTAAGAAGAAGCTGGAGACTGACCTAGTGCAGGTGCAGGGAGAGGTGGATGACATCGTCCAGGAGGCCAGGAACGCAGAGGAGAAGGCCAAGAAGGCCATCACTGACGTGAGTCCTTATGATCTCTATTGAATTACATCAACTTGATTTTGTCCATAAGAGGGACGTTATAATTGGTGTAGTATCAGAAATCCCAGACCTATGGGCAACAGCACTAGGTCTGGGAATCATGTTGGATTTTCTTGGCCTATTCGGGGAGGGTGCTATTCTGACAGACAACTCTCCAAACAAATCACACATTTGGGTAGGCAGAGCTTTACTGCAAGACTATGGATGGATTTTACGGTACCCAACTCTTCCCTTTCCTCTGCCAAATTGATGTTGGTTTTAATACAGATGTGTATACTGAAACATTGGTACATTGTGGGAGGCATCCCGTCTGTCTAGAGAGAGACTATGGTTGGTGCCAATCGGTGCATAAATTCAACACACTATCATTCCAGGCGGCCATGATGGCTGAGGAGCTGAAGAAGGAGCAGGACACCAGCTCTCACCTGGAGAGGATGAAGAAGAACCTGGAGGTCACAGTCAAGGACCTGCAGCACCGTCTGGATGAGGCTGAGAATCTGGCCATGAAGGGAGGCAAGAAGCAGCTCCAGAAACTGGAGTCCAGGGTGAGTTATCAGCAGGGTGGGTTGAAACACTGATTGCTGGAAATGTATTTAATCGTATACAAATACACAGGAGCATTGTGTAATGACTTTTTCTCTCAATAACACATCTAGATAATGAAAAGCTGTTATGATTACAGACCCCTTCAATAAACATGTACAAGTGCATAGGAACAGACAACATTGTGCTTCCTTGACTAGTAGAAGATACCTCTGTTTACAAAGATTTGTAACGTATGATTTCAACACCTCAGATAAATGTCTACGTTCCTTTCTTCCACAAAGGTGCGTGAGCTCGAGACTGAGGTGGAGGCTGAGCAGAGAAGAGGTGTAGACGCGGTCAAGGGAGTCCGCAAGTATGAGCGCAGAGTCAAGGAGCTCACTTACCAGGTAAGAGAAAGTACCTTCTCCACACACTTGACACTAACACATACAGGTTTGTGTATAAAACGATGGGGCAATAATTATTTGATCTTCTCCCACAGACTGAGGAGGATAAGAAGAATGTTGGCAGACTTCAGGACCTGGTAGGCAAGCTGCAGATGAAAGTGAAGGCCTACAAGAGGCAGGCCGAGGCAGCGGTGAGTCACATACTTTGTCAGATACTCTAAAAGCATACATTCCAAAACATATAGACATTACAAAACTTCATGTCCATACCGTTTAGTTGAAGTAAGTGGTACTGCGCATCAGTCAACAATGACTCAATTGATAGTGCAAGTAATTGATATGTTATATGTTACCAACTTAAAGGAGAGGGGGTTGAATATTAATATGAAAATTAATATATTGCAGTTTGATCCCCAGTTCTGCAACTCACTTTCTCTGCTGTATCATCGGCATCTGTCAATAAAAAAAGCTTTCAAATACCTTTAAAAAATATATATTAATTTGCTACCTGAAGTTTCAAACTTTGAATGCTGATGTTCTGCTCTCCTCTCTTTTCCTCACCCAGGAGGAAGCAGCCAATAGCCACATGTCTAAGTTCCGGAAGGTTCAGCATGAGCTGGAGGAGGCTGAGGAGCGTGCTGACATTGCTGAGACTCAGGTCAACAAGCTCAGAGCCAAGACCCGCGAAGGTGGAAAGGTACAGAGCTGCTGCTGAATCTAACTCATGTTAAAATATGACCACATCAACACCACCTATGAATTAGCCTTCTCTGAGGTCCATACTGACCTTTTACACTCACTTAAATGTATTTAAGATCTTTAAGAAGCACATTTCAGGTAGGGCAAAAAATTTGGTGCTTCAAAATCAAATATTTAAGCTGAGCACTGATCATTAAATTCTTTATGCATTATATTATTTCCAAGTGTTGATACATTTTGTTCATTATTAAATACTAATCTATTGTGTTCTTTCTTCTTACAGGGCAAGGAAGCTGCTGAATAGACCAAAGTATTGAAGATCAAAGTCTTAACATTTTCTGTTGCATAAAACAGGATTTTCATGATAAAAGTTTTAGCATTGATTAAAAACATGTAGGCGTAAGTACACTTCCCTTGTGACTGTGGATTTATTACTCAGCAAACAGCTTTTTCATACCATATTCTAGGATTCCAAAAACAAAGAAGTGGTCACCTTACCAAAAACAGTCACTTTTTTGGGGTAAACGTCTGAGGAATGAGGCTGGAGAAATGTGACCACTCTCAAACTCATACTGAGCTATGGATGAATGGACTGACCATCCATAACATCAAAATAATAGTTTCAAACATTTACACTTGGGAGAATTGGCCTATATGGCCCAAATTGAAATGTTTCTAAAGAAAAAAAATAAGAAGCATACCATGGTAAAAATTGAAAAAGGAACACTGGAGATTGTGGGGAAATTCTAAGAACTAAGTTCTCAGCAAACAACAAGATGGATTTTTGCATTTAAATTTTGTCACAGATTATGCACACAGTCTCCCATGGACAGACTAAGTTAACATAAATGGTAATCGAGCATCTGACCAAATTCCATGAGATTTTAGTTCCGGGTAAACCAATATTATGCACACATTAATAGGAAAAGAAATTACAAATGTGATATTGATTTATCATTAGCCAATTAGCATTTCCAACTGATTTTCGGCTGAAATAACTAACTACATCTTTAATAATTAAGAGCTTTTTGCAAAAGCTCTTTGACTTTCAATGAACCATTGAAAAGTGATTACACAAAAGTACAAAGATCTTTTATAGCCAAGATACACCCCTCTCAACATACATGACGAACCACAGATACATAGAATGGGTCACAAGGTTAAGTTTTGTATGAAAGATATCTATAAAACATAGCAGACAGCAACTGCTGTATCAACAGTGTTCATTGTATAGACCAGTGTCTGGTCCTCCTACTCCAAACTGGAACCGTCTCTCCCTGGTACGGTATAGAACAGAACCATTAGCTCATGTCCTCTGGAATGCTCTTTAGGCGTTATTATCAAAAGACATCATAAATCTCCTCTGTCAGTGCTATCTCATAGAGGCCCATCCTCAGTAAAACACACACACATACACACACACATATGTAGACAATGTCCCTGGCATAGCACCAGGGACATGTGAAAGACAAGTCTGACCTCTCCCCTCTCTGGGGCCCAAGTGACTGAGCCCCAGCTAAGGGAAAAGTGCAACTGAAAGACACCAGAGTCCAAAAGGATACATTCTAATGACAAGTATCTCACATAAGCATATTATACACATAAAACATCTTAATTATCTATGTTACCCAACTAATTCTGATTCATCCGCCACAACGCCCCATTTATTTATCCTACGGTTCTGACTAGGTGTACAGGGAGAAAACTATAAGAATGGCCCATGTTTTGAATTATGTTGCTGTACATTTCAAAAGTGCTGAACAAATAGTTATATTGACTACGTCCATCTTAGCTCACTCATTAATGTCTTAATTTAAATTACAGATTTCCTCTTATCTGCTCATTGTTCCCTTATGCCATAGTTTGTACATCTCAATTGTCAGTAGAAACCACATTTGTTTATTAAGTAAGTCAGCCATACCAGCTATGTTTTTTAAAAAGGCAGTAAATGAGGCTGAATGAACTGTTTCGTTGCCAGACAAGGCTCTACTGATAGCCAGGTGTAGCGGTGGTAAGAAATCACTCCATGGTGCTGAAAAGGAAGCTCTGCTGCTGGGACAGCTTTATGTAGGCCCTAACAGTTTGTGGGCAACGTTTGTCACCGTTATAGTGCAATTAATGTATTGTTTAGTGCGGTGTTGTGTTGTGTAGTGGCTTTGCTGGTATGCATTAAAAAAAAAAGTTTGCCCCACCAAGATTTACATGCTAAAAGCGCCACTGGTCAGGACTGAGACTAAACCCCTCATGAATACTCAACACCTCTTGGAATCCCATTCTGGTGTGCCTTTGGCATAACCTTGCGGTTAGAGCATTGGGCCAGTAATCGAAAGGTTGCTGGTTTGAAAACCCAAGCTGACAAGGTGAAACATCTGTTGATGTGCCCTTGAACAAGGCACTTCTCCCTAATTTGCTCCAGGGGCACCTTACTACTATGGCTGACCATGTAAAACAACACATTTCACTGCACCAATCCTGTGTATGTGACAATAAAACGTTTTTGTATTTTTTACAAAATGCAACAATCCAAAATGTAGCTGGCTGTCTTCTACAAGTGAAGTAACATTACTTTGAACAAGACATGCAACCTGACTCCCCCCTCTCATTCTATTGATTTCAACATGATATCAATGAGTAATTGACAAATGAGTGTTGCGTTTCCCTTTTAGTTTTGGCGACACCCAAATCAAAATGCATCACTCCAAAATGTAACTGACTGTCTTTAGCAGGTTTTCCTCTAATCCTCTAAGCAATGATGTAAACAATAGTTCCAGTTTTTACATTTTTTTTATGTTTGTAGGGCTAATATATTTTCCTTAATCAAAATAACATTTTAATAAATGGTCATTTCCACCTCCCCCTTCCGTCGGCTCACTCTCGCGCCTCGCTCCCGTTGCAGCCAGTCACTACTTTACCTCAGTAGAGACATACACAATTAAGGTGTCTACATACATAGATTCGGTTTGCTTCTAGCAGAACTAGGCTAGGCAATCTCTTAAAATACCTTAGTGTGAAAAATTTGAAAGCGTTAGTGACTGCAACTGTGCTGTTGGCAACAACTTATTCACGCTTTTTTGCAAGCGTTTACTGACACCGGCCATATTCAACGGGTGTTGAGCATTCGTAAATTCGTCTGTTATTCTGCTCTCAAATTTATCAGCTACATTGATCAACAGCTGTCTCAGTGATATCATGAACATTCTATTGAAATGGATACTTGCATATTGGAGTCTTTTGTTAAGACATGTAGCTAGCTAGCTAAACAACTAACCATAATCGCAACTGATGACGTTACTACCCTCCACGAATCTGCAGGTAGCTAACCAACCAAGTTCAATGTTAGCTAGCTAACATTAGGCTATAACTAGCAAAGCAAATGGCTCTGAGATACGAATAATATTACTACACAGATCATACAAGTAACGTTAGCTAGTGAGCGAGCCAGCTAACATTAGCTAGCTAGCTACAGTATACTTTAACTTGAAATGAAAATGACTTTCTTACAAAATTAGAAATGTCTTATATCTGAAAATGTAGCAAGCTATACTATCTTACCCATATACATGGAAGAGCACTTCTCCCTTTCTGTCACGGATGCCATGGTTGCCCTTAGGTTTAAAGATGTAATCTGGAGACAGGTGTTTTCTCCATCCCTTTAGCTATCATACTCTAATTCCACTGATTTCAAACCTCGGTCCTCCAGAAAGTGGAGAGCAACACTTATGCTGTTCTACTATGCAATATATATATTTTTAAAGCTGCGTTAGACAGCGTGGCGGATGAATCAGAACTTATCCCTTTGGACTCTGGGGTTGGAAGCCTGACTTCTTCCCTCTGCTGGGGCTCAGTCACTTAGGGCCCAGAGAGGGGAGAGGTCAGGCATGTCTTTCACATATCCCTGGTGCTATGCAGAATATCAGAAAGGGAAGAGGACAGAATGGAACATTGTCTTCATATGTGAATGTATCTGTTTAAAGATGTAGTTTAAGTATAACTCTGACTGATGTGTGACGTTTGTAACTCTCCTCATTTGGTAATGCAGAAATTAGCCACCACAACAGGATTACCTACTACACATTCTGACCAGCTCAAATAGACAGAAGCATGCTACATGGCAGACCAATGGGAACTCATCTCTTGGCATGTCCGGCCCACTCATTATCTCAGCCAATCATTGCTAGCGGGAAGGTTGCTGACTTTTTCTGTGGCTAAACCAACTAGGCTCGTAATTTAACAATTGTATTCATATTTACAGATGGCATATAAGTTTGTTATTAAGGCACATGAAAGTACACATGTTCCAGAAGGCATTTCTGCCCCCAAAAAATGATTTGATTTAAAAAAAAATTTAAGTTCAAATGTCTCTCCTGTGAAGTATTGACACACGACAAAAGCCTAGTTTCCTGAAACGAGCCACTAATGTGGCTGTTAACAGCTGGGTGCAGGGCAAGCAACTGTCTAATGAGTGCTGAGCAGCAGCCAAATATCTACTCTATACACAGTCATTGGGCTACTCACATGCAGAGCAGGGGACAGACGAGCAGCTAATGGAGAAAGTTATTTCAGATTTTTGCGTGGGAAGGGAGTGATTTTTATCAAGACAGGAGAGTTCCCGAGGGTTATAGAACTGTTGGGCTATCAGGACAGTAGAGGAAAAACATAAACAAGATTGGACAGGAATGAATTTTCACACCAGTGTGTCAACCTCTACTGTCACTGTTGCGTGAGATCACTGTCAACACAAATTTCTTGGCACATTCCAGGTCGTCGTTATTTCAAGTGCGTTTCACCGATGGGCAGATATGATCAGATCTCAAAAAGTCCCGGGGGATTTCTCAAACACCAGTGAACCACACCAATAATATGGCTAAAGGCTTGAGATCTAGAGATGAGGCCTTCCTTCCTCGAATAAATAAGTGAAGAGTTTATTTCCACAATGCTATATGCACCAATTTTTCACCACAAATGATTGCTTATGAGTAATTTCATGTGCGTGTAAAATACTACTGTTCTCAGATTTTTTATTCATAGATTTTAGGTGGTGTTAAAATGGGAGAACCCCATAGGAAAACCCTTTTTGGTTACAGGTAAAACCATTTTGGGTTCCATGTAGAACCCTCTGTGGAAAGGGTTCAACAGGGAACCCAAAACGGTTCTACTTTGAACCAAAAGGGTTTTACCTAGAACCAACAAGAGTTCTTCAAAGGGTTCTCCGATGGGAACAGCCGAGGAATCCTTTTAGGTTCTAGATAGCACCTTTTTTTTCTAAGAGTGTACTGTATATTTGACTGAGATATGTGGTTGTAAGTTGCTCTGGATAAGAGCATATGCTAAATGACTAAAATGTTTTACATAAAGATCTCATATTACTGTATTGATTCATGTTTTTTTAAGTCTTATATAATGATGTCAGAAATATATAATTTGCACAGTTCTTTCTAAAAAAAGATATAGTTATTTGTTACATTTCATTGTGTAAAACCTAGCAGTACTACGTATTTCTGTGAGAGTGAGGCGGATATATAGCGTTTTGTGAAAAAACTGTATTATTTGTCTCTGAAATGAAACCATCAAGGGATAGATTTCAAATAGATACATGTCTGTTATTGAACAACCCACATGCCATGATTAGAGTATATATAAAAACTCTTTCATAAGTTCTTTCACCATAAAAGCTAGTTGACCAAAATTTCTGAAAATTGATATACTGGATAGTGCTTTGGAAAGAAACTGTTCAAGTGTACCAATGCATCAACACGGCTTCAAACGTGGGGCAAGACATATCACGGGAGTTGACCGTTGGTCTGAAACATTTATTTTCCTGGGACAGAGGAGCAAAAATACCTCAAACCCAAAAAGTTAGAAAGTAACTATTGTTCAACTGTGAAACCTTTGAAAATAAGGTAACATGGTGATACATAAGGGTTCAACATTTATGTGGTAAATAGCTGGAGGTAAATAGTTGCTCACTATTTGGCAAGCACTGACTAGCATGGCTTATAATACATTTACAAATGATTAGATAACCATTCATAACGTAATCATAAACTCTTATAAACCCTTTACAAATGGAACTGTAGTTGCTACGATTTCTAGATTCTAAAAGCTTTTGATGCTTAAGAATATTTATAACTGAACACTTATAGGCTTTGACTTTTACTCAAGTAGTATTTTAATGGGTGACTTTTACTTGAGTCATTTTCTATTAATGTATCTTAACTTTTACTCAGTTATGACAATTGGGTACTTTTTCCACCGCTGTCGCTTGGTATTGCAAATGCTTGGCATCTGAGGCACTACAAAGGGTAGTGCGTACAGCCCAGTACATCACTGTGGACGAGCTCCCATCCATCCAAGGACCTCTACACCAGGCGGTGTCAGAGGAAGGCCCTAAAAGCTGTCAAAGGCTCCAGCCACCCAAGTCATAGACTGTTCTTTCTGCTACCGCACTGCAAGCAGTACCGACGCACGAACTCTGCAACCAACAGGACCCTGAACAGCTTCTACCCCCAAGCCATAAGACTGCTGAACAAGACTGCTAAATAGCTAACCAAATAGCTACCCAGACTATCTGAATTGAACTTTTTTACACTAACTTTTGATTCATCATATATGCTGCTGCTACTGTCTACTATCTATCCTGTTGCCTAGTCACTTTACCCCTACCTATATGTACATATCTACCTTAATTACCTCATACCCCTGCACATCAATTCCGTACAGGTAGTCTGTGTATATAGCCAAGTTATTTTGTTTTCAGGCCTTGTGCTATTCTTTTTCTATGTTTCTATTTTTCTCTAGTCATTGTTGGGAAGCGACCGTAAGTACACATGTTTGATTTGATTTGACACACACAGATAATCTAAGCATCCCACAAGTGCAATTTATTTCTGAATAAACAGTTACAGTACCATTTTTTTCCCCAGGAAACTTCACAGTAAGTGTACAGTGTACATTCTTGCATTCTTGTCTGTCTTGGACTATGGTGCTGTTATTTACAAGCAGACCTCGAGCATTACACTGAATTCAGTTGATTATGTGTATCAGGGTAGCCCTTAGGTTTATTACCGACCAAAAGCGTCTGACACATCACTGTTGGTTGTTCTTCATTGGCTCTATACAGGCTTTGGGAAAACTGGCGCTTTAACTCTGTTCTTCTGTGATAAGGTCAGGAAAAATATAAATAAAATAAAATACCAGCTACGGTCGCATGTACTTTTAACAGTTCCAAAAATCGGAACGGATCAGGAAGTGTTTCAGTTACTCAGCTCCATAGTCTTGGAATGCTCTACAGACCAATTTGAAAACTCCAGGATCGTGTTTGTTTAGATACGTTGAAAAAGGTTGGTTGACTTACATGTTACTGAGTAACGTGATTGTCATTAGGATTTCATGCGGTGATGCATGATTGATTTGATCTATGATGTTTGCACGTTTCTGTATGTAATGTATGTGTGTCTATGTCTATAATTTGTTTATGGTGTGTCTATGTCTGTAAGATGTTAGGTCTGATATTTGTCTAAAACATTGTTCCCCCTTGCTGCTGTCTTGGTTGGACCAGGTGTCTCTTGAAAATGTGATTTTGTCTCAGTATTTAGGTGTCCATCCAATTGGCGACAGATTGTCATGCGAATATGCAAAAATCCACATACAAACAATATGCACATTTTCCCACCAGAGATGTCTTTCCATCAAACTGACTTGTTGCACTCTAGCCAACAGCTAGCAATATAGCCTACATTATGATATTATTATGGACAAAATATGATATTTATTTGTCAAACGTCAGTCAAGCATCGATCATGTCACCATAATAAGACCCTTGACATTTATTGGAAAGTAGCCTTAAGATCATACTATGCGCTTTCACCACCCTGTGAAGTTCATCATAATTAATTTCATTTGATGCCTAATAAACTGCCTGGTTTCCTGAGTCGTAGTGGGAGGACCACACACCAAAGCATCGAGTGACTCCAAGTTTACTTTGATATGATGGTTATTATATCAATATTTGTGCATAAAGGCGTTTCCACTGTCATTTCTCACGTAATTAATTTTACTGACACTAAAAGCTCCCACTAGGTCGAACAAACATTTATAAAATTATACCGGAACTTCATGTTTCAATAACAGATGTCGTGATTATGGTATGACTTTCCTTGCATAAAAACTGTGGATGGATACGTCGTTAATGAGACTACCTGGATAAATAAAGGTAAAATGAAAAAGTAATACATTTGACACAAGTCAAAGAGAGTTTAAAGAGTTTAAAGAAGAGAAGTGGAACCAAGTAAATAGTGTGGATAGTGTTTTCTACCACTTCCCTTCCAGTTCATTATGTTGCATCTTTCAAATCCATCAACAGTAAAGTAAACCTAAGTCCCACAGAAGTTTCCAGCCCAATAGCATGTGAAATTCCAAAACCACAGGTCAGTAAAGCCCTTGAACCTGGTGTATCAAAATGAGGAATGTGGAACAATGGCCTCATCTAGTGGCAATATAGAAATACAAACATGTATGAAGGGCACAAGTAATTTGTATAAATGAAGACATTTTTTGACGGAAACAAAAGACAAGGGAGACATTTGAAGTATGATCACATGAGCACTTTGTTATTAACATCCATATTACGTTGATATAGCATGGACACGGACGTGTCATACACGTCATTCGGGCACGGAGAACAGTAGTAGTGCCATGGTGATACAGAATACAGAATGAGTAACAGTTTACTTCTATCAGAACATGGACGAGAGGAACAGGAGAGACGGAGAGAGAGAGAAATAGGTGAGAGAGAGGATACATTAGCTTCTTTCTATTTCTGCCTATCACTCCCAAGTAGAGAGACAAGACCAGAACCAGTACCGTATTTTGGCCACAGGAGGTTGCTAGTTATTATAAAGGTTAAATAATATAAAAATAAATGAAACACTGCTAATTATGAAGGAGGGAAAATCCATCTGTACCGTTTTACAAATTTCTCTGTATCTTTTCTCTCTCTCCCTCTCTCTTTCTCTCTCCCCCTGCTCTATCCATCACTAAGACCTCTACTACAGTACAATACTGTCTGTCCCGTAGTATGACCCTGCAGGAGGATGTCAATGAAGAGCAAACTGTACCTGGAAGACTAACAAAAACCCCATCCTGACCGGCATATCCTGCATTTTCTGCACATTTCCTGCATCTTTCCTGCAAATTTTCTGCACATCTGACACCTTTCCTCAAGTTATGAAGATAGATATGTGCCAAAACACAAGAACAAATATATTGTTATAGTGATAATAATTTGGGCAGGTATTTATCCCCATAACTGGCATTTAACATAATATGACATGTTATGTCCTTCTCCCATAACATGATACTAACTCACATTTTAAAACGCTTGTTATTTACGCAATAATGTCTTAAAGTACAGTTGTTAACATCGATATTTCAATAGCTTCAACCCCTATCTTTCAAAATTAATTATTGAAGATATTAAATATATTTAATTTAGAGTTAACAAAATACTTAAATCATTTATGTAAACTTTTAAAAAAATTAAGAAAAAAAAGATATAAAAAAATAAAACTGTACAACAAAATAAAAGAAAGAAATACATTTTTACAAATACATTTTTAAGAGTAATAATACAACTTTATCTATAAGCTATATTAACTCTTATCTGATTGAACCTAACTCTTGTCCTCGTGGATTCGTCCTGGCAATGTTATGTTTTTCTAACCTATCATTTTTTATGTTACATTACATCATTTCATTGTGGATTATGTAGGCTCTACAAACCCTAATCTAGGGCTTAAGCCACAATGTTTTGACATCATATTAGGGTTTAATCCTTTTTTACCAGCTCTAGTTTACCTGTACAGCTAAATCTGAACCTAGTTTACCAGTACAGCTAAATCTGAACCTAGTTTACCAGTACAGCTAAATCTGAACCTAGTTTACCTGTACAGCTAAATCTGAACCTAGTTTACCTGTACAGCTAAATCTGAACCTAGTTTACCTGTACAGCTAAATCTGAACCTAGTTTACCAGTACAGCTAAATCTGAACCTAGTTTACCTGTACAGCTAAATCTGAACCTAGTTTACCTGTACAGCTAAATCTGAATCTAGTTTACCTGTACTGCTAAATCTGAATCGAGTTTATCTGTACAGCTAAATCTGAACCTAGTTTACCAGTACAGCTAAATCTGAACCTAGTTTACCAGTACAGCTAAATCTGAACCTAGTTTACCTGTACAGCTAAATCTGAACTGAGTTTACCTGTACAGCTAAATTTGAATCGAGTTTACCTGTACAGCTAAATCTGAACCTAGTTTACCAGTACAGCTAAATCTGAACCTAGTTTACCTGTACAGCTAAATCTGAATCTAGTTTACCAGTACAGCTAAATCTGAACCTAGTTTACCAGTACAGCTAAATCTGAACCTAGTTTACTTGTACAGCTAAATCTGAACCTAGTTTACCTGTACAGCTAAATTTGAATCGAGTTTACCTGTACAGCTAAATCTGAACCTAGTTTACCAGTACAGCTAAATCTGAACCTAGTTTACCTGTACAGCTAAATCTGAATCTAGTTTACCAGTACAGCTAAATCTGAACCTAGTTTACCAGTACAGCTAAATCTGAACCTAGTTTACTTGTACAGCTAAATCTGAACCTAGTTTACCAGTACAGCTAAATCTGAACCTAGTTTACCAGTACAGCTAAATCTGAACCTAGTTTACCTGTACAGCTAAATCTGAACTGAGTTTACCTGTACAGCTAAATCTGAACTGAGTTTACCTGTACAGCTAAATTTGAATCGAGTTTACCTGTACAGCTAAATTTGAATCGAGTTTACCTGTACAGCTAAATCTGAACCTAATTTACCAGTACAGCTAAATCTGAACCTAGTTTACCTGTACAGCTAAATCTGAACTGAGTTTACCTGTACAGCTAAATCTGAACTGAGTTTACCTGTACAGCTAAATCTGAACCTAGTTTACCAGTACAGCTAAATCTGAACCTAGTTTACCTGTACAGCTAAATCTGAACCTAGTTTACCTGTACAGCTAAATCTGAACCTAGTTTACCTGTACAGCTAAATCTGAACTGAGTTTACCTGTACAGCTAAATTTGAATCGAGTTTACCTGTACTGCTAGAACTGAACCTAGTTTACCTGTACTGCTAGAACTGAACCTAAGGCAACATTTGAAACATCTGAATCCAATAAATGCGTTGGGGTTTCTTCTAAAATGCCTCTTATCCTCAAAAATATTTCCGACCAGAAAACCTGAGACCTCTCAGGACTGAAAACCAGGGAAAGTGGCTGGTTGGACGCACCGTCGCGTATATAAAACATCATGTAGGGACCATAGGCATGGTCATGGCTAAATACGTCCAGCATATCAGCTCTCCCGTGGTTCTTTCTCAAGCACTTTACGGCATACGCAATAAACAAAACTCTCTTTCTCATTACATACAACCAATCAGAATCATTTGAAGTATATTTTTATGCTTGAAATTAAAACATTCAGTGTACTTCTATTATGTTTTAGAAAAGCCCACTTTTAGAGCGTTTTAGAATAGGGAGGTTGGGGTGGAGCTGGCTCTCCATTGGTTTGTATAGCCTTCTCCCCAACACGTTCAGAAAAACTCACCTGAACACCTGAACAGACCTCCAAAGCCATGTGTTGCTTTCATTCGACATCCTTCCTTCTTTATCCACCTCTACTACACGGTTTTCCTCAACGATAATAAATTATATCGTCATTAGTCATTAATCAATAAATAAGTAAGTTGTATATGCATTTACAGTATGGATTTATATATAGACACCTACAGCTCATAGCTTATCATAGCTTCTTGAAACTCTTCGTTTTCTCTGTACCAGAGGTACAGTATCCTCCTGAAAGCTGTGCAGTTTTATTGGATAAAGGAGAGAGCGGCGGAGCAGGTGGGAGGAGCTAGGGTTTTGGGGTTCGAACAGGGGTGAAGAAGAGTTGAAAAGACACAAAAACATTTGTCAGTTTGTTGCTAGGTTACATGCACTAGGCCCGGCTCCGCCCTTTTCCTTCCCAACACCTGCAGTGATAGGTCAGTTCATCCCATCCACCAAAACAAACAGAAAGTGAAGGGAGGAACCAGAGGATGTTGTTGGCTTTGTCCAATCAGTCAGGTTTATAAGTCCATCCAAAATCATTGTGTTACCAAGATGATGAGTATCAGGAATTTGCAGATGACGAGGAATTAATGAAGCCAGTTCAAACCGGTTTATCTGTCTGTCCATTTGTATTAAGCCCACACAGAGAGACGACGACAGCTGTCAGAAGACACACCCAGAGAAAGATCACACAAGCAATATTGTATTTTTTTCTGTTTTGTAACAACATTACTTTTCATACTAGCATCCTACTACAAAGCAGGGGTACTCTGGGCTAATTAAGTAAATCAAGTAGCATGATGTCAGTGTGGATACATTAAATGACAAGTCCTTTAACCAGTCTCCTGAAGTTTTATATTAGCATTAGCACTAGCATTAGCTCTAGCTTTAGCACTAGCACTTGTATTTAGCACTAGGACAAGGACTAGCACTAGCATTTGCACTAGAATTTAGCATTAGCATCTGCATTCAAAGTGTGGAACAGCTAGGTGATTGATAGAGTATAGTTCTGGTGCATGGTAAAGTAAAGCACAGCTAGGTGTGGTATATATATATATATATATATATATTGGCTGAGCTGAGGCAGTCTCTGTAGCTAGCCATGTGTCTCTGTTTGGTATTCCCATACAGTTTGTTTTGGTTTGGTTTGGTTTGGTTTGGTTTGTGTGTGTGTGTGTGTGTGTGTGTGTGTGTGTGTGTGTGTGTGTGTGTGTGTGTGTGTGTGTGTGTGTGTGTGTGTGTGTGTGTGTGTGTGTGTATAGTCTTTGAATGTATGCATGCATGAGTTTAGTGTAGATGCATGCGTAGAGAAGTCTGTTTGTTCGCGCCTGTGTGTATATGTTTATGTACATACATGCATGTTTACATCTGTGTGTGTGTGTGTGTGTGTGTGTGTGTGTGTGTGTGTGTGTGTGTGTGTGTGTGTGTGTGTGTGTGTGTGTGTGTGTGTGTGTGTGTGTGTGTGTGTGTGTGTGTGTGTGTGTGTGTGTGTGTCTGTCTGTGTTTCGTACTCATCCCACAGTACAATAATTACACTTTAAACCAGTCATATCAGCATCCTCCATGAGTATCCATTGTCTTGTATCCACTCAGTGAATATATACTGTACATCCATATTTGGCCCTCTGAGACCTTTCCTCCTTTCCCCACTCTCCCTTCCTTAATGTGGCCCCTCGGTTCAGGCTAACGTTCCCAAAATCCCTAGGTTTACCAGAAATCCCGGTTGGAGGAAACACAGATTTCCTCCTTATTTCCTCTTGATTCCAGGAATCTCCCAACAGTGATTTCTGAAAAAACTGAATTTTGAAACCCTAGTTGAGTCTGTCAGGTCAGTGTGGCCCCTGAGGCCATTGGGGTGCCTGGCTGTCCTCCATGCCCCTCAGGGTAACATAGATGAAAGGCACCAGGCCCCGCTGGGCCCCCAGGGAGCAGAGGAGCCAGTCGGAGTCGGCCCGGCTCAGGACCCTCAGTACGTCCCCTTTCTGGAAACTCAGCTGGTCAGGCTCCGTGGCTATGTGGTGGCACAGAGCTCGCACTTCACTGGAAGGGGGGGGGGGGGAAGAATATGTGTCATTGAATTTTGTATAAGTAGCTTGTATCCTGTATTTTTTATTTGCATCCTGTATTGTTTTTGGTCTCTTGACCAGTCCTGCTGAAATATTGGTTGAATATTTTTTTTTATTGAGTATGACCTTACCAGGGTTGTTTGGTGTGGCTCTCCTGTGTTGTCTGAAGAGGTGGAGAGGGTTGGTTCAGAGTGGGAGGGGCCATAGGAGCTGAAGGCTCCACCCTCTTAACTGTCCCCGCCCCCACCGTCTGAGCTACGAGGTCCAGCACGGACATGTCCAAACCTGTCAGCCAGCCGGACGGCAGCCTGGGAGGGACATACAAAGCACAGCCAAATCAATATGGAAAATTCCTTGCAAACTTGTGAGTCAAATAATTTATTGTATTCTTTGAAGTACATGTCCTAAAATATTGTCTCGGTTAATACTCAGCAAATGCTTAAAAGGTCTGTAAAATAAAGAGTAAATTATTACTGTACCATCTGTACCAATTTACACCACTTCACTTCCCTCACCTGCTCTGACTTTTGGCTGATCTCTGCTCTGGCCTGGAGGGGGTGCCACCACCTCCTACGCTGGACCCAAACAGCCTACCCCAACGCATGCCCTGGCCCTGGGAGGGACACTCAGCCTGGGCCGCTGGCTGGGCCACTGAGGCCTCTGGTGCTCCTGTCACTGGGGCCCCCAGTTCCGTCTCGTTCTCCTTGTCCTGGGTGAGCAGCGACTCTGGGGGACTCCCCATCCAGGAGAGTCTTCCTCTTCCCCTGGACCCTGTCCACTCACCACTGGAGCTGGAGCTGCTCTTCCTGCTTCTCCCTCTCTCTCTGAGACCCTCCTCATCCTGGCTAGACTCCGCCCCTTCCACCACGCCCTCCCTGGGGGGCGGAAGCTGGCTCCGCCTCTCCGCAGACTTCTTCCTCTTCTCAGTCTTGACAAACTTTGAGCCCCCCTGAGCTGATTGGTCGATGTAGACCTGGGAGCTCTGCATGAGTTGGTACCACCAGCACGCCTGGCGATCACGCTCCTGCCGCTGACGACCCTCCTCTGCCCAATCCCTCTCTCTCTCCTTCCTCCTCTCCTCCTTCCCTCCCTCACTTTCCCCTTCCCTCTGGCTCTCTCCTCCCACCCCTTTTGCTCTCTTTACTATGCCCCTCCCCCTCCCACTCTCCCTCCACAGATTGGCAAACCCTGTCCCTACTTCCGTCGTCATTGGCTGTGCTTCTAAAAGTCCTGCTCCTAAACGATCCATCCCTGCCCCTTCTCTCCTAGACCCTGTCCTCTGCATCATCCCTTCTCTACTCCCTCTCTCTCCAACCCCTTCCATCCTAGGCCACGTTCCCTCTCGTCTCAGACCCAGCCTCTCTCTCTTCCCCGCCCCGCCCCCTTCCCTTTTATCTCTCATAGACTCCGCCCTCCGTGACTCTGTGCTCCACCCCCTCATGAGCTGGAAGGTGGAGCGTGCTGATTGGTCCAGGTCCTCGCCGGTGGATGCGGAGCAGAGCTGCTCCTTGCGTCTACGGTGTTCCTGGCCCTTCTGGACTAATCGGGGCTCAAAGAGCAGGTCAAGGTCAAAGGGCAACAGGGATAGAGGCTGCAGGAGGAGAAGGAACTCCTCGAATAGAGGCTGGCAGGGCCTCTGGGACAACGGCAGGAAACCCCACGGGTGGTAGTGGGTCGCTACGATGTCTGGGGAAGACAGGTGGAGAGAGACAGATGGGGAACAAACAATGGTTAGACTTTTATTTGATCTAACCTTTATTTAAATCAGAAGAAGTTCGTATTTACAATGATGACCTGAGATTAGCAGAAGCATACCAGACATGGGTTGTAATAGTATCTGTTTTCTCTCTAAGAGGTCAGACACACTGAGAAATCTGATGGCCGACAGGGTACTTAGTACAGTAGGAGGCTGTTCTTTCTCTTGCTAGAACAACAGACGTACCTGCTGCGTACCGACGAACCTGCCGTTTCCACTTGTAGAATCGCAATGCTCGGCAGTGGTCGACAACTTGACTTTGAGCCAATCAGAGAGCATGAAACTCCACGTGGGGGAGCCGAGAGAAGTGACAACAAAAATGAAAAAAAAGTGCACTTCTCCTGGTGTCATCCACCATTTTCTTCATTGTTCTAACTAAAACAATAAAGCTGCATTATACAAGTTTTTACATATTTTACATCTAATCTAGCTAACGAGTTTTGTGCTTGAAGAAAGATTTTTTGTTAGGTTTGATAATGTGCACTAGATCACTAGGTAGCTAGCTACAGAAGCGGAGCTGGGGGGGGGGGGGGGTGATGTACCAACAAACCGGAGGAAAAACATTTTATATCACTATAAAGCATTGTCAGAATTGATATTTTATATTATTTAATTAAATGCTGGAATTGGTCTGAGCTGGTGTTGCTTATTTTTATAAAGCAATATACAGCTGTATCTGTCACTATATGCCCTCGAGGGGCCCCCTGGGACTTACAGCTGCTGCTGGTTGGCTACTGGTGGGGGGCCTGTCATATTTGATTGATGTGTAGCCTACCATGTCTGTTGCTAAGTTACATTCAGGTGAGCAATTGATAGAAAGTACAAGTCAGGTAAAACGCGAGGAACGCGAAGAACGCGCAGAATAAGAAGTTAATTGCATTCTGTGTTCCACTTACAACCTACTTCTCCTCGTCGTTGTCCTTGCAACAAGACAACCGTAAAGATGGCATGGAACATCCAACCACTGTTGTTAGTGCTCTAGCCTGACAGTGGCTAATGGGGCGGGTGTTGATGGAAGCATGGCCTCGCGCCCGTGGCAAAAATAAATAAGAAAATGGCTTTCTATATGCACTGCTGCGCACACAACATACATTTAATTCTAATGAACGCTGCAAGACCCTGTATAGCTACTGCTTCTAGCCTCCCAAGGTTTAAAATACTTCAGTTGGAACAGGAACACATGCAGTTGGAGGGAACTGTTCTCACCCTGAAATGTTATTATTTATTTATTTGATTTAACTAGGCAAGTCAGTTAAGAACAAATTCTTATTTTCATACCCCGGACGACACTGGGCCAATTGTGCACCACCCTATGGGACTCCCAATCACAGCTGGATGTGATGCAACCTGGATTTGAACCAGGTACTGCAGTGACAGACCACTGCGCTACTCGGGAGCCCCTGAAGAGCCTATCAGACACAAGATGGG
The DNA here is from genome assembly GCF_901001165.1 of Salmo trutta. NCBI lineage: Eukaryota > Metazoa > Chordata > Actinopteri > Salmoniformes > Salmonidae > Salmo > Salmo trutta. The sequence goes on along the minus strand of NC_042965.1, from coordinate 41,692,430 downwards.
CCTGCAGGAAACAGGCCAGAGAAGCGGTTATTCAGAGCCTGACCTAGATCCTTGAAGCTCTGCGCTGAATAAAGCACCATAACCATAAAACGCCAAAGTCGGCCTCTGAAGCCGACGGCCTGCTCTCAAATTGTATGTTGCTGTTTTGGAACAGTTTACTAAAGAAGACGTACATATTTTCTAACTATCTGCAAAAGGATTGGACTGCGTGGATCTCATTGACACCTGCATGGTTGAGATCAGACAGATGCGCACAGATGAGGCCTACGACAAGATAGAGAACACTGAGAAACAGATTGGCCCGACAAAACAACGCAACAACTGAGTTTGCAGAGTAGAGAGCGCGTAAGAGGAAGAGGTTTCATGATGAGGATTCAGAGGACGACCCAATTCTTGAAATCAGAAGGTGCTTTGAAGTTGATGTATATTATTGCATACTTGATGTTTTTGTGGGGCAGTTTGATATGCCGGCTTCAGAGAAATGGCACGACTATTCTCTGTGCTCAACCCACAGCGCTTTGAGCACCCTGATGAAGAAAATAATATGCTTGAGCTCACACGTTTCTACTTGGAAGACATTTCCAAGCCTGAGGAAGTTGCGGATGAGTTCCTCTCTTTCCGCACAATGTATTCCGAGTTAGCCATGGATCTCAACACTGACGCAGTCCTACCATTCCTCACTGCCAACGACATGCACTGAGCATATCCAAATCTGACCATTCTCCATAGAATCTACAAAACCATTCCCATCAGCAGTGCCGAATGACGAGTGACGTCTCAGCCTCCTGAAGCACATCAAGTGCTATTTGCGTGCATGAATGAAGCCAGACTTACCAACCTCACTTTTCTTTGTACTGAGCGGGACATAGACATCGACGAAGACAAAATGGTTGGCAGGTTTGCCAACATGAAGGAGAGGAGGATGATGTTTTAAAATGGGACCTTGATTTGTACACCTGTTGGGATTATTATTTTGTTCTATTGAATGCATGACGCAGACCCGGCGCTACAACGAATCAGTTTGTTCTATTGAATCCATGATGCAGACCCGGCACCAGAACTAATCAGTTTGTTCTATTGAATCCATGACGCAGACCCGGCGCTAGAAAGAATCAGTTTGTTCTATTCAATCCATGATGCAGACCCGGCACCAGAACTAATCAGTTTGTTCTATTGAATCCATGATGCAGACCCGGCACCAGAACTAATCAGTTTGTTCTATTGAATGCATGATGCAGACCCGGCGCCAGAACTAATCAGTTTGTTCTATTGAATCCATGATGCAGACCCGGCACCAGAACGAATCAGTTTGTTCTATTGATTCCATGATGCAGACCCGGCACCAGAACGAATCAGTTTGTTCTATTGAATGCATGATGCAGACCCAGTTTGTTCTATTGAATGCATGATGCAGACCCGGCACCAGAACTAATCAGTTTGTTCTATTGAATGCATGATGCAGACCCGGCACCAGAACTAATCAGTTTGTTCTATTGAATCCATGATGCAGACCCGGCACCAGAACTAATCAGTTTGTTCTATTGAATCCATGATGCAGACCCGGCACCAGAACTAATCAGTTTGTTCTATTGAATCCATGACGCAGACCCGGCGCTAGAAAGAATCAGTTTGTTCTATTGAATCCATGATGCAGACCCGGCACCAGAACTAATCAGTTTGTTCTATTGAATGCATGATGCAGACCCGGCGCTAGAACTAATCAGTTTGTTCTATTGAATGCATGATGCAGACCCGGCGCCAGAACGAATCAGTTTGTTCTATTGATTCCATGATGCAGACCCGGCACCAGAACGAATCAGTTTGTTCTATTGAATCCATGATGCAGACCCGGCGCCAGAACGAATCAGTTTGTTCTATTGATTCCATGATGCAGACCCGGCGCCAGAAAGAATCAGTTGGACAGGCATGTTCTTTCATGGGACCTCTTATGTGTGCACGTGCTTGTGCATTTACAAATGTTTTAATGGCTGTAATAGTAATGAATAGTAAAGTTTGGGGAAGCTTTATCCTATCATTTCTACCGATCTGCGGGCCAGTTATGATTATTTTTATTTGGACAATTTCTCAGAACAGTTTCATTTCAATAATAACGTTTTTGTTTCTCGCAATCATTGTCACGTGGTTAACCGTACAAATCTGCAGTAAAATGATACAAATCTAAAAGTAAAAATTAGACTATGCGGAGAGCACTAGGTTCTGCCATATGGACATACAGATACACCGTGATCCATTGGTGGCTAAAGAAATGAGAGCATATAACTCAGAAATGCAGCAGTAAGCCTATAACTTCCATCGTCAGCTAAGTAAAATATATAGGCCTAAAGCCAACAAATAAAAACAGTAGAAAATGTCCTGTTAAAAATTCTGATTATTTCAATCACATTCAGCTCTCTATTCCGCCTATCTGCCTCTCTATCTGTCCTGACTTGAGCTATCACTAGTGAAGTGCAACATTGTATAAAATCATCATTTGGTCCGGCCTGCTAGTGAACATGCAACATTGTATTAACTATTCCGGGCCCTCCGAGTTTCCTGCGCCAGTGAGCTCGGGACAGAAAGCTGTTGTTTTTATTACTTTTCACTGGATATACGGGATCATCAGATCATGATATTTAGCTTTTCAAACGGTTTGGTGATTATCGAAGCCGGGAGTGTTGGAAACATTTTCAGATACTGAGGAACTATCATTTGCAATGGATGTTAAAAAACAGACCTCGTTGACTTGTGTGAGGCAAAGAAAAAAATGTGTGGTGGACGTGGTCAGCCAATCAGAAATCAGACATTACCAAATGGGCGTTTTACTACATACAGTAGATCTATTTGTCTGCTAAATGAGCACTTCATGCGCTGCGATGAATGGTTTTGATGAATCTCTGCTTGGGTGCTGCTGTCCATGGTGCCGACTACCTAAAGAGCTCTCCTGGCCGCTGCGCTTTGTAGAACGACATGTGCTGTCCTTGGTGCGTTAAAACATTGTATTGACTCACGGTTGACTGGAAACCTGTTTTCTTTTTTTTTGTGCCAACTTGTGGTCTGGAGTATTTCATCTGTAGTTACGCAACAAGCTAACTGCCGACACAGGGCAGAGGTTCTGAGTACCTATCTGCATGTCAGATTTCTCTGTGCGTCTGACCCTTAACACTTAAGATGTGCATACCTTCATGAGTGTAGAGGTGATTGAACCAAAACTCCAAAGATCGCAAGCTGAAACAGGGAAAAACACAAGAGATGAACAAGAAAGGAGTCAGTTATGTTGTATTGCTATGGAAACCAATACTGAGTTAGAGCCTTGCCCGGTCAGTTGTTTAGAAGGCTATTGTTAAGGTTTGTGACAGTGAGCGGGAGATAGAGTACTGTACAGGAGGGAGACACAGAGTACAGGACTGTTAGTGACGACCACTAGAAGTCGGTAACAGAGGTAGTGTACTCACTTGAGCAGTCCGAAGATGAATGCGTTGAGTCTCATACTGTGGCTGGTGAACTCTGAGTACTGGGACACCTTGGAGAACAGGCTGTGGAGAACACGGGTAGATGGGCCTGAGGGAGGGAGGGAGGTCAGGATTAGAACTCCTGCATTGTAAGATGATTTATTCGAATGTTACCTTGACAATTAAATATTAGATTCGGTGGTGTAGTGGAGGGTGTACGCAGGTATACGCCACATAACTCACTTATTTTTCAGTGGGCTTTGCGTATACTCCCTTGCATCACTAAAAACAAAAAACTATCACAAAAAACTAGCTCCCTGGTATACAGAAAATACCTGAACCCTGAAGCAAGCTTTCAGAAAATTGGAACGGAAATGGAGCTCCACCAAATTTTAAGTCTTCCGACTAGCAGTACTGTGCTTCTCAATACACCTACTTTTCCAACCCAATTGAAGAGAATAAAAACTAAAATGTGGTTTTGATACTGTCGCAAATTGAACTAAAAAGCAGCATTCCCTAAGTGAGGATGGCCTTCACTTCAGCAGCAACTTCTTTGACAAAAAAATCATGATCATTAGACAACAAAATTACGGACTCCTCTTTGATTATGTGTATTTCTCCAAAACTCAGTTGTCCTGAGTCTGTCCAAAACTGCCAGCACCTCGGATCAATGGACACTCAAGATTTTAAATCCTGTATCTCTTGACAAGTTCACGAAAACAGTTATAGCCTCTGAACCGTCCAGCTACCTACTGGACCCTATTCCAACTGAACTACTGAAAGAGCTACTTCCTGGGCTTGGCCCTCCTATGTTGAACATAATAATTGGCTCCCTATCTTGCGGATGTGTACCAAACTCACTAAAAGTGGAAGTAATAAAGCCTCTCCTGAAAAAGCCAAACCTCGACCCATTCTCTCCCTCTCAATTTGTTTTGAAAAAGCTGTTGCTCGGTAACTCACTGCCTTCCTGAAAACAAAAAGAATGTTTAGGAAACGCTCCAGTTGTAAAGGGGTGAGTGACTGGTTGCCGGGAAGTCAGGCGCAGGAGAGCAGAGATGGGTGATAACAGGAGAACTTTAATATACACCCTGGCCCAAAGGCACAGGCGAGGCAGGACAAAGCACAACCACGGTAACATGAACCGGATTAAACAAAAATAAACAAACCTAGGTTTGAAACAAACCTAGCGCAAGCCAGCCTGTAGCGTAACACCCTACACAAAGAACAATTCCACACACAGACATGGGGGAAACAGAGGGTAATATACATTTAGTCTGATGAGGGAATGTGAACCAGGTGTGCGGGAAAACAAGACAAAACAAATGGAAAATGAAAGGTAGAGAGGCGATGGCTAGTGCTACGAACCGGCTCAGAGTTCGCAACAAAAGGGAGACAACGTGGAGACAAGGAGTATCAAAAATATATATTTATTAGATACCACAACTAGCACAACCAAAAACAAGGTGTCTGCATGGAGAGAGTCTCCCCAATGACTGTGGAAGAGGTGTCTTTATCCTGGGACACACCCGAGCCCAGGTGTTTCCCATCTAGCTGACGACCCTTCCAACTCCGCCCACCGGCATCCTAATAAGGAAACAAGAACAAAGAGAGATAATACGGCAGACAGAGTGGGAGGGTCGTCACACTAGAAGACCGGGGACGTCGACCGTCGAACGCCGCCCGAACAAGGAGAGGGACCGACTTCGGCGGAAGTCGTGACAGTACCCCCCCTCCTTGACACGCGGCTCCAGCAGCGCGCCGACACCGGCCTCGACCACCAGGTCGCTCCTACCAGGTGGCGTGGCGAGAATCCGTCTCCGCACCACGTGCTCTCACCACTGGTGTCCCCCAGGACTCAGTTCTAGGCCCTCTCCTATTCTCGCTATACACCAAGTCACTTGGCTCTGTCATATCCTCACATGGTCTCTCCTATCACTGCTACGCAGACGACACACAATTAATCTTCTCCTTTCCCCCTTCTGATAACCAAGTGGCGAATCGCATCTCTGCATGTCTGGCAGACATATCAGTGTGGATGACAGATCACCACCTCAAGCTGAACCTCGGCAAGACGGAGCTGCTCTTCCTCCCGCGGAAGGACTGCCCGTTCCATGATCTCGCCATCACGGTTGACAACTCCATTGTGTCCTCCTCCCAGAGTGCTAAGAGCCTTGGCGTGACCCTGGACAACACCCTGTCGTTCTCCACTAACATCAAGGCGGTGACCCGATCCTGTAGGTACATGCTCTACAACATTCGCAGAGTACGACCCTGCCTCACACAGGAAGCGGCGCAGGTCCTAATCCAGGCACTTGTCATCTCCCGTCTGGACTACTGCAACTCGCTGTTGGCTGGGCTCCCTGCCTGTGCCATTAAACCCCTACAACTCATCCAGAACGCCGCAGCCCGTCTGGTGTTCAACCTTCCCAAGTTCTCTCACGTCACCCCGCTCCTCCGCACACTCCACTGGCTTCCAGTTGAAGCTCGCATCTGCTACAAGACCATGGTGCTTGCCTACGGAGCTGTGAAGGGAACGGCACCTCCGTACCTTCAGGCTCTGATCAGTCCCTACACCCAAAGAAGGGCACTGCGTTCATCCACCTCTGGCCTGCTCACCTCCCTACCTCTGCGGAAGCACAGTTCCCGCTCAGCCCAGTCAAAACTGTTCGCTGCTCTGGCACCCCAATGGTGGAACAAGCTCCCTCACAACACCAGGACAGCGGAGTCAATCACCACCTTCCGGAGACACCTGAAACCCCACCTCTTTAACCTGTTAGGGCTAGGGGGCAGTATTTACACGGCCGGATAAAAAACGTACCCGATTTAATCTGGTTACTACTCCTAGAATATGCATATAATTATTGGCTTTGGATAGAAAACACCCTAAAGTTTCTAAAACTGTTTGAATGGTGTCTGTGAGTATAACAGAACTCATATGGCAGGCAAAAACCTGAGAAGATTCCATGCAGGAAGTGGCCTGTCTGACAAGTTGTTGTTCTTCTTGCCTCTGTTTATTGAAGACTGAGGATCTTTGCTGTAACGTGACACTTCCTACGGCTCCCATAGGCTCTCAGAGCCCGGGAAAAAGCTGAACGATATCGAGGCAGCCCCAGGCTGAATCACATTATCGCTTTTGACAAGTTGCCGATCAGAGGACAATGGGCTTAGGCGCGTGCCTGAGTCAACCCCGTGCTTTATTTTCTTTTGTCTGTTTACCTAATTGCAGATTCCCGGTCGGAATATTATCGTTTTTTTACGAGAAAAATTGCATAAAAATTGATTTTAAACAGCGGTTGACATGCTTCGAAGTACGGTAATGGAATATTTCGAATTTCTTTGTCACGAAATGCGCCGTGCTCGTAACCCTTATTTACCATTCGGATAGTGTCTTGAACGCACGAACAAAACGCCGCTGTTTGAACATAACTATGGATTATTTGGGACCAAACCAACATTTGTTATTGAAGTAGAAGTCCTGGGATTGCATTCTGACGAAGAACACCAAAGGTAATCAAACTTTTCTAATAGTAAATCGGAGTTTGGTGAAGGCTAAACTTGCTGGGTGTCTAAATAGCTAGCCCTGTGATGCCGGGCTATCTACTTAGAATATTGCAAAATGTGCTTTCACCAAAAAGCTATTTTAAAATCGGACATATCGAGTGCATAGAGGAGTTCTGTATCTAAAATTCTTAAAATAATTGTTATGCTTTTTGTGAACGTTTATCGTGAGTAATTTAGTAAATTGTTAGTAAATTCGCCGGAAGTTTGCGGGGGGTATGCTAGTTCTGAACGTCACATGCTAATGTAAAAAGCTGGTTTTTGATATAAATATGAACTTGATTGAACAAAACATGCATGTATTGTATAACATAATGTCCTAGGGTTGTCATCTGATGAAGATCATCAAAGGTTAGTGCTGCATTTAGCTGTCTTCTGGGTTTATGTGACATTATATGCTAGCTTGAAAAATGGGTGTCTGATTATTTCTGGCTGGGTACTCTGCTGACATAATCTAATGTTTTGCTTTCGTTGTAAAGCCTTTTTGAAATCGGACAGTGTGGTTAGATTAACGAGAGTCTTGTCTTTAAAATGCTGTAAAATAGTCATATGTTTGAGAAATTGAAGTAATAGCATTTCTAAGGTATTTGAATAACGCGCCACAGGATTCCACTGGCTGTTACGTAGGTGGGACGATTTCGTCCCGCTGGCCCTAGAGAGGTTAAGGAATACCTGGGATAGGATTAAGTAATCCTTCTAACCCTCCCCACCTACCCTCCCCCCCAAAAAAGATATAGATGTACTATTGTAAAGTGGTTGTTCCACTGGATATCATATGGTGAATGCACCAATTTGTAAGTCGCTCTGGATAAGAGCGTCTGCTAAATGACGTAAATGTAATGTAAATCTTACCCTGTGAGGGAGGAAGATCGGTGAGGAAATCGACCAACAGATGCGACCAAGGCCATTGTGGAACGGGTAAGGGGTGTAGCTTACCTCTGGGCAGGTGCCTAGGAGCCTTACACTGGGCGCACACCGAGCAGGAGGAAACATAAAACCTCACGTCCTTTGCCAAGGTGGGCCAGTACTTCCCACTCAGACAGCGCACCGTCCGACCGATGCCTGGATGACCAGAGGAGGGTGACGTGTGGGCCCAATAGATCAACCGGTCACGGACAGCAGATGGAATGCACAGACGCCCAGCGGGACACTGGTGGGGAGCGGGCTCTGCACATAACAGTGCAGATGTCCGCTTCACCACATAACAGTGCAGATGTCCGCTTCACCAGCTCCAACAGCTCCCGGTCCCCCAAACCATAGTTTCGCTCCACCGGGCTGAGCTTCTTCGAGAAGAAAGCACAGGGGCGGAGTTTCGGTGGCGTATCCGAGTGCTGAGAGAGCACGGCTCCTATCCCAGCCTCGGACGCGTCCACCTCCACTGTGAACGCCAAAGAGGGATCCGGATGCTCCAGCACGGGAGCCGAGGTAAACAGAGCCCTTAGGTGACCAAAAGCCCTGTCCGCCTCAACCGACCACTGCAAACGCACCGGGCCCCCCTTCAGCAGTGAGGTAATGGTAGACGCTACCTGACCAAAACCCTGGATAAACCTCCGGTAGTAATTGGCAAACCCTAAAAAACGCTGCACCTCCTTTACCGGGGTGGGAGTCGGCCAATTACGCACGGCTGAAATGTGGTCACTCTCCATCTCTCCACCCCTGAGGTGGAAATGTGGTATCCTAGGAAGGAGACGGACTGTTGGAAGAACAGGCATTTCTCAGCCTTGACATACAGGTCATGCTCCAACAGTCGACCAAGCACCCTGCGCACCAAGGACACATGCTCGGCAGCGGAGTATATTAGAATGTCATCGATATACACCACTACACCCTGCCCGTGCAGGTCCCTGAAAATCTCGTCCACAAAGGCTTGGAAGACTGACGGAGCATTCATCAACCCGTACGGCATGACGAGGTACTCATAATGCCCTTAGGTGGTACTGAACACTGTCTTCCACTCGTCTCCCTCCCGGATACGCACCAGGTTGAAGCGCTCCTGAGACCTAGTTTAGTGAAGAAGCGCGCCCCATGCAATGACTCATTCGCTGTGGCTATGAAAGGTAGCGGGTAACTGTACTTCACAGTGATCTGGTTAAGGGCTCGATAGTCAATACACGGGCGCAAACCTCCCTCCTTCTTCTTCACAAAAAAGAAACTCGCAGGAGGCGGGTGAAGTGGAGGACCGAATGTACCCCTGACACAGAGATTTGGAGACATATGTCCCCATAGCCGCCATCTCCGCCTGTGACAGGGGATACACGTGACTCCTGGGAAGTGCGGTGTCTACCTGAAGGTTTATCGCACAATCCCCCCGACGATGGGGTGGTAATTGAGTCGCCTTCTTCTTAGAGAAGGTGAGAGCCAAATCGGAATATTCGGGGGGAATGCGCACGGTGGAGACCTGGTCTGGACTTTCCACCATAGTAGCACCAATAGAAACCTCCAAACACCTCCCCGAACACTCTTGCGACCACCCTGTGAGAGCCCTCCGTTGCCATGAAACAGTGGGGTCATGACAGGCTAACCAGGGAAGGCCTAGCACCACAGGAGACACAGGAGAGTCAATGAGGAAGAGACTGATTCTCTCCTTGTGACCCCCCTGCATCACCATGACGAAAGGAGTGGTGGCGTCCCTGATAAAGCCGGACCCTAATGGTCGACTGTCCAACGCGTGAACTGGAAAGGGTCTAACCACTTGAACAATGGGTATCCCTAAACTATGGGCGAATGCTCTGTTGATTAAATTCTCAGCCGCGCCTGAATCGACGAGCGCCTTATGCTGGGAATGCGGGGAAAAGTTGGCTTGCAAAAACAGGTGGGCAACAGAGGGCTCTGGGTGAGAATGGTGCAAGCTCACCTGGGTTTACGCCAGTGCGCTCTGCCTGCTGCCTCGATCCCCAGAGGAACCAACCCGACACCTCTGCGGCCACAGATGGTGCACGTGAAGGCCCCCCCACCATCCTCCCTGAGCGCAGCACCCCCCAGCTCCATAGGCACCGGAGTGGTGGTGCTGGGAGATGGAACTGACAGAGCCGCATCTGAACGTCCGCGGGTGACCAGCAGGTTATCCAGCCGGATGGACAGGTCCACCAGCTGGTCAAAGGTGAGGGTGGTGTCCCTGCAGGCCAACTCCCGATGGACATCCTCGCGCAAGCTGCAGCGATAGTGGTTGATCAGGGCCCTGTCGTTCCATCCCGCTCCGGCGGCCAGGGTCCGGAAGTCCAGGGTGAACTCCTGGGCGCTCCTCGTCCCCTGCCTCAGGTGGAAGAGACGTTCACCCTCCGCTCTACCCTCGGGCCGGTGGTCGAAGACTGCCCGGAAGCGGTGGGTGAACTCCTCGAAGTGGTCCAGCGCTGCATCTCCTTCTATCCACACGGCGTTAGCCCACTCCAGGGCATTCCCTGAGAGGCACGAGACGAGGGCGGACACACTCTCACGTCCCGAAGGAGCCGGGTGGACGGTCCCCAGATACAGGTCCAGCTGCAGCAGGAACCCCTGGCAGCATGCCGCCGCCCCATAAAACTCCCTGTGAAGGGCGAGACGAATCCCACTGGGACCGGGTGCAGGGGAGGCGAGTAGTGGAGACCCCTGTTGTGCTGGTGGGGGCGCTGGAGGGACTCCGTGTCTCTCCCACCGTTCCATAGTCTGGACGACATGGTCCATGACAGCGCCGAGATGGTGAATCATCGCCGTGTGCTCCTGGATGCGCTCCTCTACACCCACAACGGTGGCACCCACTCCTGCTGACTCCATTGGCTGTGGTGAACGCCGCCTGAACAAGGAGAGGGACCAACTTCGGCGGAAGTCGTGACACCAGTCTAGACTCCATCATAGTACTGAGACCGCACTTCTTTCCATTCACGAGATCTTTTAATGGCGTCTGTCCTCGTGCTCCTAAACCTTAGTGCTGCTATCAACACCATTGATCACCAGATTCTTTTGGAGAGATTGGAAACCTATGCGGACAAATTCTTGCAAATTCTTGGTTTAGATCTTATCTTTAAGAAAGATATTAATTAGTGTCAACTTTCACTGCTATGCAGATGATGCACAGCTGTACATATCGATGAAACATAGTGAAGCCCCAAAATTGCCTACCCTGGAAGCCTGTGTTTCAGACATAAGGAAATATTTTACTTTTACACTTGGATAAAACAGCGATGCTTGTTCTAGGTCCCAAGAAACAAAGAGACCTGCTGTCAGATCTGACAATGAATCTTGATGGTTGTATAGTCATCTCAAACAAAACTGTGACAGACCTTGGCGTTACTCCCCTGATCTCTCTTTTGACAAACATATCAAAAATATTGTAAGAGATGCTTTTTTTCCAATTTCGTAACATTGCAAAAATTTACAACTTTTTGTCCAAAAATTCTGTTGAAAATCTAACCCATGCTGTTGTCACTTCTAGATTAGACTACTGCAATGCTCTATTCTCCGGCAACCCGGATAAGGCACTGAATAAACTCCAGCTAGGGCTAAATACGACTGCTAGACTGTTGACTAGAACCCCCAAATTAAATCATATTACTCTAGTGCTAGCCTCTCTACACTGGCTTCCTGTTGAGGCTATGTCTGATTTCAAGGTTTTACTGCTAAGCTACAAAGCATTACATGGGCTTGCTCCTACCGATCTCTCTGATTTGGTCCTGCCATACTTACCTACACGTATGCCACAGTCACAAGGCCTCCTTATTGTCGCTAGAATTCCTAAGCAAACAGCTAGAGATAGGGGTTTCTCCTATAGAGCTACATTTTTATAGAATTTTCTGTGAGAGACACAGACTCGGTCTCAACCTTTAAGTCTTTAGTGAAGACTCATCTCTTCAGTAGGTCCTATGATTGAGCGTAGTCTGGCCCAGGGGTGCGAAGGTGAACGGCAAGGTACTGGAGTGACGAACCACCCTTGCTGTCTCTGCTTGGCCGGCTCCCCTCTCCACTGAGATTCTCTGCCTCTGACCCCTATTAAGGGGGCTGAGTCACTGGCTTGCTCGCACGCTCCCATCCTTCCTGTCCTCGGGCTCGTGCGGTAGGGGAGATCTTCATGGGCTATACTCTGCCTTGTCTTAGGGTAGTAAGTCAGTGTTCTGTTGATATCCCTTTGGTGGTGTGGGGGCTGTGCTTTGGCAAAGTGGGTGGGGTTATATGCTGCCTGGTTGGTCCTGTCCGGGGGTAACTTTGGACGGGGCCACAGTGTCCCTCGACCTCCCAGTCTCAGTCGCCAGTATCTATGCTGCAATAGTCTATGTGCCAAGGGACTAGGGACAGTCTGTCATATCTGGTGTAATTCTCCTGTCTTATCTGATGTCCTGCGTGATCTTAGGTACAGTATGTTCCCTCTAATTATCATATCTCTCTCTCTCACTCCCCTCCTGGATGACCTGAGCCCTAGGACCATGCCTCAGGACTACCTGGCCTGACCACCTGATCGTGCTGCTGATCCAGTTTCTGCTGTTCTGCCGGGCGGCTAAGGAACCCTGACCTGTTCACCGGTCATGCTGCCTTGTCCCGAATGTGCTATTTCGACCATCTCTCTCTCTCTCTCTCTCTCCACCAGGCTCCAGGGCTTATGGCCTAATCATCATCATCACCATCATCATCATTACCTAGTTGTGTGGAGGCCTCTACCAGGCTCCAGGGCTGGTTGCGTCTCTGTCCTATGATCAGGTCCAGGACGTAGGCCTTCAGCCCATCCCCCAGCACCTCCGTTAAAGCGGGACACAGGTACTTCAGGATCAGGTGGCCCACGTTGGGACTTACCCAACTGTTACCCAGCTTCGCCTGGAAGGGGGAGGGGTGGAGAAGAAATTGAAAAAAGGTAGAGGAGGAATGAGGACAAGAGCAGAGAAGAGAGCGGGAGCAAGATAACAACAGATAGAGAGAGGAGAAAGACAACAAGAGATAGACAGTGACCAAGAGAGAGGAGAAAGGGGGAGAAAAAATACCATTTACATAACAGTTTATTTATGAAAAGAGATAAACATTGTTATGTTGTAAAAAACAACAACAGTCTACTATAGAAACCAAAAGGATGAAATAGAACAGTATTATCTAGTTATCGCTAGGGGTAAATCACACAGTAAAGTACCTTCACATCAGGGTCCCGACTAGTGCCAAAATGAGCTACGATTAAATCGACCGCTGTATTAATGGCTTTGACTAAACCTGAGAGAGAGAGACAGAGAGGGAGAGAGAGAGAGAGGAGGGAGAGAGAGGAAGGGGGCAGGAATGTAAAGAGGTAGTCAATTACAAGAGGCACTTCACATGTCAAACAGCCTCTCAGCAGTAAGTATGGTCTAATACAGTCACCTGCTTTTATCTGACTGTTATCACCCTCTTTCTATTTTCCACAATGATAATCCAATGGCCAACCTCAAGCAGAAAACTTTCATTCGCAAGGCTTGAAAGTAGAGGGACATTTCTTCATTAACTATCTACTTCAGTTTACTACCATGCACACAGCATGCTACTGTATATGTTGTTTATGGCATGTTTAACAGTAGGGCTTTCAGGATGGGTTAGAGTCAACATTCTTTTTTCCATTACAGACACTTTCTAATAGCTCCAGAAGCTTCCGAGTCACTAGCGGGAGTTAAAGTGGGTCTCGATAGAAGGACCCTTCAGTACCGGCATCAAAGGCCTAGAGACACCCACACACTCAGAGAGAGAAAGGGAGAGAGAGAGAGGGAAGAGAGAGAGAGAGAAAGTGAGAAAGAAAGAGAGAGGGGGGAGAGAGAGAAAGTGAGATGGGAGAGAGAGCACGAGAGAGGGAGAGGGAGAGAGAGAGAGAGAAAGAGAGAGAGAAAGAGAGAAAGACTCCACTCCGCATACAGCAGTAAAGGGAAGGAGGTGCAGTCAAAGGGTTTTAATACTGTACATAATGTAGCCTTTATTACCTTCTCTCTCCATTCGATGTGATATGACTGAAGGCTACGCTTCATCGTTTATGCATGGCTTTCTCCCGATCAAACAATGAATGTAATGGAGAAAAAAGTTATTTGAATACATACATACACTGTATTTACAAAAGTATGTGGACACCCCTTCAAATGTGGATTCGGCTATTTCAGCCACACCCGTTGCTGATAGGTGTATAAAATCGAGCACACAGCCATGCAATCTCCATAGACAGACATTGGCAGCAGAATGGCTTTACTGAAGAACTCAGTGACTTTCAACGTGGCGCCGTCATACGATGCCACGTTTCCAACAAGTCAGTTCAAGTCAAATTTCTGCCCTGCTAGAGATGCCAAGGTCAACTGTAAGTGCTGTTATTGTGAAGTGGAAATGTCTAGGAGCAACAACGGCTCAGCCATGAAGTGGTAGGCTACACAAGCTCACATAATGGGACGGCCGAATGCTGAAGCTCATAGCGTGTAAAAATTGTCAGTCCTCGGTTGCAACACTCACTACCGAGTTCCAAACTGCCTCTGGAAGCAACGTCTGCACAATAACTGTTCGTCGGGAGCTTCATGAAATGGGTTTCCATGGCCGAGCACCCGCACACAAGCTTAACATCACCATGCGCAATGCCAATCGTCGGCTGGAGTGGTGTAAAGCTCGCCGCCATTGGACTCTGGAACAGTGGAAGCACGTTCTCTGGAGTGATGAATCACGCTTCACCATCTGGCAGTCCGACGGAGGAATCTGGTTTTGGTGGATACCAGGAGAACGCTACCTGCCCCAATGCATAGTGCCAACTGTAAAGTTTGGTGGAAGAGGACTAATGGTCTGGGGCTGTTTTTCATGGTTTGGGCTAGGCCCCTTAGTTCCAGTGAAGGAATAAAATGACATTCAATGACATTCTAGACCATTCTATGCTTCCAACTTTGTGGCAACAGTGCAAAAAGCAGGGTCCATACAGAAATGGTTTGTCGAGATCGGTGTGGAAGAACTTGACTGGCCTTCACAAAACTCTGACCTCAACCCCTTCGAACAATTGGAACGTTGACTGCGAGCCAGGCGTAATCTCCCACCATCAGTGCCCGACCTCACTAATGCTCTTGTAGCTGAATGGAAGCAAGTCCCTGCAGCAATGTTCCAACATCTAGTGGAAAGCCTTCCCAGAAGAGTAGAGGCTGCTATAGCAGCAAAGGGGGGACCAACTCCATATTAATGCACAGGATTTTGGAATGAGATGTTCGACAAGCAGGTGTCAACATACTTTTGGTCATGTAGTGTACATACATACGTACATACACACACACATACATACATAGATACATACATACATACATACATAAACACACACACACAAACTACACCCCTCCTAGTGGCTGTCTCACCTCTCTTCTGCTGCAGGTCCACAGCGATGTGGGACTGTGAGGAAGAGGAGGAGGATGAGGAAGAGGAGGCATCCGGAGAGAGACAGAACTCTTCTGGAGGACGCTCGGTCATGGAGAAGTAGTCTGGCAAGAAGTCACTGTAGTACTGCTGCAGCTGCTTCACAGACTGGCCTGAGAACACACACGTAGGATAAGTACACACACACGTAGGATAAGTACACACAGACGTAGGATAAGTACATACAGACGTGGGATGAGAAAACACACACGCTCGACATACACTCATCACACACACTGGCAGCTATGTCTTTGGACACTATACATGAATAAACACACACACACACGCACACACACACAGGCACGTGCACAGATAGGGTCTACCTGTGCCCAGCACCTGCCAATTTGCCCTCCCACTCGCCAAATGCCCTTTGGGTGGTAGTATAATTATTATAATTTTTTTATACAGTTTTTGTTGTTTTTCTTCTGAACCCACTGACCCCAAGTTGTTGTTTGACGTCATCAAGTTCGCCAGCCCTACCCCTACCCTGTCCGTTGACCTGTACGGAGCTCGCGTGTGCCCGGTTGTGCCTTTTTCCCAGTCTGCCCTGTGTCATGACTCTCCTGTGAAGATGTGAAGGATCAGGTTACAGTGGGTCCGCTCTACAGTGACCCCTCTCTCCCGCGGAGGGGGAGAGATGGAGGGGGCAGCTTTATGGCGGTCGTAAAATACTCTGCCTCTGGGCACTGTAGCATTGGGATTGGAATGTGTGACTGTGGGACACAGAGAGAGACTTGCCAAAACTCCTACATACCCAAAATTAGGATTGTTTTGAGAATGTGGAAGCGGTCTGTGGACACTTAAGGAACCGTCATGTCGAGTTTGTTTAATTTGGTGACCTCATGAAGGACAGGAGACACACATTACTGTTTATTTGTTTGTATACACTACTCAGTTATGGAGTTTGCATCTGAATGTTGTTTAAAATAAATTATTAAGCATAAGAATACTTTTGGAAAGATAATGTGATCTTAGTCCACTAAATTATAATTATTTTTCATAGTAACTTATGATCAGTCAGTGGCCACGCCCCCATGAGCACAGACACTATACCCAAACTTCATGGAACGACTCCTTTCCACAGAGTTAATAATAGGACTCCTGACAAAAATGTACATTTAGTCAAGAGAACGCAGAGACGGGGTCCCTACATTGAAATGGCTACCACTCTACAGACCAAGCAGACCAAGGCGTGAGCCAGATGTTGCAAAATATTTTAGACGATAGAGATCAATAGATTGCTACAGAAGGAGCAAATCCTAGACGCCGCTTTACCAGTCTGCAGCTGAAAATGTGCGTAAGTCTAAGATGAGGATACCGACAACCGTGCAAGCATCTACTCTAACAGATCAACTCTAAGAACAATGGTACTCTGAAAGATCCATTCGTTATCAAACGACTGAATGATACGGCTGACGTATCCATTATAACAAGCTACAACTACGAAAGACTTTGAACTCTGGTGGACAAACCAGAGAATTTCTGTCGACTGACTATGCATCAGACGGACCAGCGATCACAGAGAGGGACAACAAAGGCATACACTTGTAAATATGCAAATTGCTATTTATTTTCAAATGAGCGGCTGTGCATGTTCAAAGTATTAAAATTTCCATGAGTGTAGTCAACTGTATGTATGTGGGTCCACTCTGAGTTTCCCGCCCCCACCCCTTTCCTTTGTCTACAAAGCCGTCATATTGGTTTAGCCCACTTGGGACTTTTCAGTGTATCATGTGAGTAACCAATGTATAACTATTGTCTGTGTGTTTATGTAATTCTGTGATTGATTAGTTAGTTAGTAAATAAATAATTAAGCCAATTTGTATATCGCTGATTCATGATCTATGCTAGGGTTCGTGCAGAAATCCAAGGGTTTGCGACATTCAGGAATGAGACTGATGAGGCAATAATACATTAATAGAAGACTGTAATCGATAAGATAATAAAATATCTGAAGAGTTATATTCGGGAAATTGTAACTATATAAACAACATTTTCCCGTGGTGCCCCGACTTCCTAGTTAATTACTATCCCGTGATTCATTTAATCACGGAATTTTCTAATTCTAGTCTAACCAATAACCAAATGGAGATTCATTGAAAATAAAAATCTCATTGATTTATCAAGACCACTCCCCATGCTTGTCTCAGAGCAGCGTGAAATGGTGCTAAAATAGTTGTAGGCTATTGCTTCTAACTTCAATATGCTCTTTAAATAAATAAGACTTACATCACTTTTACCAGCACAATACTCAACACTAGTGAGACTCATGTCGCTTACGGTAGGCCTACAGTATATCAAAACATATGACGTGACTCTCTGCCAATAATTACATATAGAGGATTGGAGGATATTTCTGTAATTCAGTTATATTTATTCCCATAGTAATTCATTATGGAGCCATAACTAAATAAACATTGGCATTTTGAAAGTGCATTTTTATCATAATTTTAATAATGAAAGCATAAAGATGCCATTATTAGTTACATTGTTTTAGTTTGAACGTGCAAACTGGCACTAAGAACAGAACAGCGGGAACGTTTCCCTAGTCAGTGCCATTATTAGTGCAATGCCCCTTAAAGTGTTGCCAGTGTGGCAGGGTGGGGGTCCACCCGCTCCCCTTCTCCTCCTCCCTTCCCCATGGGCTAGTTCGGTCTTCTGTGCGTGGCTCTGAGGCCCATCCCGTGCCCCCTGCCCTCGTGCCTCCTCATGTGGAGGATTGTGGATACAGCTGGAGAACTGCAAGGCAAATCCCACTGTGAGCCACTCAGGAGCCATGACCAATATGACCAATATATATAGTCCTGCTACTAACAGGGTTAATAATATATATGTGAGAATATCCAAGGAGCTTTTATATCATTCTAAATTAATAATAATAATAATCGCTTTGTTTAAAAAAGAAAAATATTTTGGAGATGATTTGGTTTTCAAATAACGTAAAATGAGTGAGAAAAAGGCCATTCTTGAACATGGGGTGAGACATTGTTACTAATTTGTAAATAAAGATTATTTTGTTATTTTGAATTTTTTATTTCTGTTTTTAGAGGGAGAAAAACCAAAAGCCTACAGTCATCTCATGGGTCTCCCAGTCGAGGCCGGCACTGGTATTGAACCAGCATCTGTATCAACACAGCCTGCACTGTTACACAGTGTCTTAGACCGTTGCGCCACTCAGGCACTGTACAACTTACAGTAAGACCAAAATAATCCTAACAAGATAAAATAATATAAACCTTAGTGTAACAACTGTTTTAGTAAGTAATACCGAAGTCGTGCAAAATTATCCGTTTCTATTTAGGTTTATGTCGCCCATTCACTGTCAGTTAGAGACACAGTAGGACCCAAAAGCATAATCAGTGCTCTAACTCCCCCTTGAGCTGGTCTGGAGCAATGAAGTGGTGACGCAGGGTACTGTACTAAACCACAAATGAAGTACTGCGGCGTAAGCTCGCAACTTTTAAAGGAGGAACCAGCCTTTAGTCTTAAAATCTTTGGTTGTTTTGTACATAGCCTCACATGTGAATCCTTAAAGAGATGGGTAGAGCTAAAGCTTAAGAGGGTGTGAATGATGCTGAATGGGTGTGGACAAAGAAGAGCTCTCCAGTAGGTGTACCGAAACATTCAAGGGCCATTTTCTCAAAAGTGGAGTTACAAGTTTATCAACTTTCAAAGCAGAATTACTTTCACATTGTTCCTGAGCTGTAGCGTATGATATACAATTTTCTAGCTCTGAGTGTCTACTTTTATCCAATGTAAAAAACACAATTTGAAATGTTGCTGCATAAGTCCGAATCGAGCCGGTCGGTAACATATACTAAAATATACATACAAGCCACTAGCCAGCCAGCCATATACCATTAGTTAAACGATTATGAATATTAGGTTATAGTATGAAGTTGTTATTTAAGAGACATTGAAGATGAGCCACAATCAGTAAAGAAATATAGTAGCTAGCTAACTAGCATATTTACATCAATCATTAACGATCAGCTGACAGCCCACCCTCTGTTCCAGATGTCAATCACGTCTTTAGGAGACACCGTAACTAGCTGTGAGTGTGGTGTTGCAGAAATAATATAAAAAACAATGTAAAATGTCTGTGCACGCCCCAGCACACACAGCACAGACAGACAGACAGACAGACAGACAGACAGACAGACAGACAGACAGACAGACAGACAGACAGACAGACAGACAGACAGACAGACAGACAGACTGACAAGACAGAGCGCCTGATCAACAGGGTTAGTAGTATATGAACACCGTTGAGTCGTCCCAGGGGGGCGTGGCCACTAGAGGCCGGAGGGAAGTCAAACACGTTCCTTCGTGTGATTCGCTGACCCCCGGCCCCGCCCCTACGACCGTTCCCGTCCAGACTGCCTGATAGAGGCGGTACACCTGACCCTGCAGAGCCCCCCAAGGAACACCTCTCCACCCCTAATGGGTTCTTTCGACGATACTCCCTCCATTTCAGAGTCTGTGGAGAGAGGTGGTGCCCTGTAAAGAAGGATGGACGGAGGAGAGGATACGGGGATGGAGAACACAGAGAAAAAATAAGAGAGGTGGGGGAAGAGGGGTTTGGAGGGATGCACGGAGAGATGAGAAGAGAGTCGGGTGGGAAAAGAGAAGGAGAAAATAGAGGTAATGGTAGAAAGACGGAGATGAGAGAGGAAGGTAGGTTTTCATGTGAAGGATTGGGGAAAGCAAGATTAAACCAGAAGTGAGAGGTAGATGAAGTGTACATGTGAGAAGGCAGAGGAAGAGGAGCGTTGAAATAGAGAGAGAGAGAGAGAGAGAGATGGGGTGAGTGTACATGGTAAGGAAAGGAGGATAAAAAAAAGAAAGGATGGGGAAAGTGAAAAAGAAAGAAGAGAGAGAGAGAGAGTCACTAAACGTGTACGTTATATCTGTTGAATCACCATGAGAAGTGAGTAGTAAAGAAACAGAATCAGTAGAAACCAGTAGAATCCATTAAAAGAAGACATTAAGGGGGGGGGACAGGACTGGCCAACCCACCGTCCAACAACTCCACTGACACAACCACATACAGTACAAACCCCTGACTGGACCACACTGAGACAGAGACACCTACCATGTTGTGTCCTGGGCCCTGGTCCTCTGCTCCCCTCTAGGGAGTCTGATGTCTCCTCGTATCCCAGCGAAGTCTCACTGTCCTGGGGAACGGCTGGTAAAGGGGGCAGGGTCCCACGGTGGTGGTGGTGACCCTGCACCTGGCCCTGCACCGGAGGCAACATGGGGGGCAGCGCACCCCGCTTCACCCCCAATGTTGGGGGCGGAGGTGTGGGTGGCAGAGCGGAAGCTGCCGGTGGTGCTGCTGGTGAAGGGGTATGGTGAAGGGGCAGGAGCCCGGTGGAGAGGGGGCAGGAGAGGCTACGAGGTGGCTGGGGGCTGGGGGTACAGGTAGAACAGGTCCCTGTGCTGGATGTCGCTCCCTGGAGGCGGACCGGGGAATAGCTACCCAGTGGCGAGGGTCGGACCGAGCCAGGACCAAGGTGAGCCACTGCTGTCTCCATCCCATCACCACCACTACCCTGGCACCAACGCACCGAGTCTTCCCCTGGGTCGTTGGCGCCTTCACCACCCTCCGGACCTCCAGAAGGCCCTCCACCCCGGGCCTGCATCCCAGAGACGTAGCCTGTCAGCAGGGGAAGCAGGGGCTGGGGCGGCTTGGAGAACTGGTGGTGGAAGGTGAAGGGTTGAATGGGGAGGGTGGTGGGACGCTGGTCTTTAGTGTAACGCACCACTGCTGAGCTGGATGAAGAGCTGGAGAGACCACCTGGATGCAGAGAGAGGAAAGACAAGGCCAGGAAAGGTTAGCATTTTCAGTTCACCATTTTAGCTCAGTCGTCATCCTCAAACCATATGCCCTGATAATAACTGTAACACAGTAACCACATCAGCCATTACACAGTCTGATAATAACTGTAACACAGTAACCACATCAGCCATTACACAGTCGGATAATAACTGTAAAACAGTAACTGTATCTGCCATTATACAGTCTGTATTACAAAGCTAGCATTTAAGTAAATATTAAATGTAATATTTTGTAAACATGTAGGATAAGTTGAATTGATTCACATTATACAGTCTGTATTACAAAGCTAGCATTTAAGTAAATATTAAATGTAATATTTTGTAAACATGTAAAGGATAAGTTGAATTGATTCACAGAGACAAACACAAATTGCCCAGTCATGATCCAGGAAGCTGCTACAGTCAACAGACAGAGAGTTGTTAGTACAAACAGCCCAGACTGCCCTTCAAGAGACACATAATACTATGACACACACACACACACAAACACACACACACGGCCGGGGAGAGAAGACCTGAATAATACTGCGTCACTCTGTCCTATAGCAGAAGCACCAGAGATTGAAGAAACAGCCATTTTTCTTCTTTCTGTCTCTCTGTGTGTATTAGTGGTGCGTATCAGTGGTGTGAGCATGAATTTCAGCATGTGTGTTTGGTTCCACGATCCGGTCGCTGTGTGATCCACAGGGGTGTGTGTGAGGTCGAGCAGCGACATTGCGCAAGCTGTTTGTCTCTTTTGCTCCGCCATGGAATGTCAGTCAGCCTGGGTGCAGTAACATATCTATGTCACAAGGCGCAGTGTTGAGCAATGGGTGTAGTAACATGTGTTAACCAAAGGGGCAGTGTTGAGCTATGGGATGTTGTAAGATGTTTTAACCAAAGAGGCAGTGTAGAACTATGAGTGTAGTAACATCCCTCAGCCACAGAGTTGAGCAATGGTTGCAGTGACAGATGCCAAAACAACACAGCCAGTACTGTGCTCTGAGGAAAGAAACAATGCCTCTACCTCTCATCTATATCTCTAGCCATCTCCCTCTGTCATCTATATCTCTAGCCATCTCTCTCTCAGCTATATCTCTAGCCATCTCCCTCTGTCATCTATATCTCATCTATATCTAGACATCTCTCTCTCAGCTATATCTCTAGCCATCCATCTCTCTCATCTATATCTCGAGCCATCTCAGTCTCATTTATATCTCTTGCCATCTCCCTCTCTCATCTATATCTCATCTATATCTCTAGCCATCTCTCTCTCTCTCTCTCTCTCTCTCATCTATATCTCTTGCCACCTTCCTCTCTCAGCTATATATCTAGCAATCTCCCTCTCCCAGCTATATCTCAAGCCATCTCCTTTTCTCAGCTTTAAATCTAGCCATCTCCCTTGCTCATCTATATATCTAGCCATCGCAATCTCCCAATGTCATCTCTAGTCATGTCCCTCTCTCTTCTATATCTCTAGCCATCTCTCTCTCATCTATATCTCGAGCCATGTCTCTCTCAGCTATATCTCTAGCCATCTCCCCCTCTCATCTCTAGCCGTCTCCATCTCATCTCTAGCCATCTCTCTCTCTCTCTCTCTCATCTATATATCTAGCCATCTCCCTCTCTCATCTATATCTCTAGCCATCTCCATCTCTCATCAATATCTCTAGCCATCGCCCTCTCTCATCTCTAGCCATCTCCCTCTATCATCTCTAGCTATCTCCCTCTCTCATCTATATATCTATCCATCACTCTCTCATCTATATCTCTAGCCATCACTCTCTCATCTATATCTCTAGCCATCTCCCTCTCTCATCTATATCTCTATCCATCACTCTCTCATCTATATCTCTATCCATCACTCTCTCATCTATATCTCTAGCAATCTCCCTCTCTCATCTATATCTCTAGCCATCACTCTCTCATCTATATCTCTAGCCATCTCCCTCTCTCATCTATATCTCTAGCAATCTCCCTCTCTCATCTATATCTTTAGCCATCTCCCTCTCTCATCTATATCTCTAGCAATCTCCCTCTCTCATCTATATCTCTAGCCATCTCCCTCTCTCATCTATATCTCTAGCAATCTCCCTCTCTCATCTATATCTCTAGCTATCTCCCTATCTCATCTCTTGGCATGTGCTTCTCTCATCTATATATCTAGCTGTCACGCCCTGGCCATAGAGAGACTTTTTATTCTCTATTTTGGTTAGGTCGGGGTGTGACTAGGGGGGGTGTTTTAGTCTAGGTTATTTATTTCTATGTTGGCCTGGTATGGTTCTTAATCAGATGCAGCTGTTTATCGTTGTCTCTGATTGGGGATCATATTTAGGCAGCCATTTCCCCACTGTGTTTTGTGGGATCTTGTTTATGTGTAGTTGCCTGTGAGCACTTCATGACTTCACGTTTCATTTGCCGTTTATTGTTTTGTGCGTTTCACTAATAAAGATGTGGAACCCAGATCACGCTGCACGTTGGTCCGAGTATGCTTCCAGTTCGTATGACAAGCGTGACAGAAGATCCCACCACAACAGGACCAAGCAGCGTGTCCAGGAGGAGAAGGTATCCTGGACTTGGGAGGAGATCTTGGAGGGGAAGGGATCCTGGACTTGGGAGGAAATCCTGGCAGGACAGGATCGCCTTCCTTAGCGGCAGACGCAAGGAGAGAAGGGAGGACAGCGACGACGCCGGGGTTCGCGGTCACAAGAAAAGCCCAAAGGACAGCCCAAATGTTTTTTTTTGGGGGGGGGCACATGGGGTGGTCGGCCTAGCCGAGGAATGAGCCAGAGACCGTCAGGGAGTCGAAGGAGGAACTCGATGAAAGATTCCGGAGAGAGGTCGTGGCGATAAGAGTGCTGCAGCGCAGGCGTGCCGAGGAGCATGAAACCAGTCCGGTGTCATCTGCACCGGTTTCACGCATCTGGCCTCCAGTGCGCCTCCCCAGTCCGGTACGTCCTGTGTCTCCTCCACGCACTCGTCCTGAAGTGTGTGTCACCGTTCCGGTACAATTTTGACGGCTCTACGCACCAGATCTCCAGTGTGCCTCCACAGTCCGGTATGTCCTGTGCCAGCTCTCCGCACTAGCCCTGAAGAGCGTGTCACCAGTCCGGTGCAACCTGTGCCGGCCCCACGCATCAGGCCTTCAGTGCGCCTCCCCAGTCCGGTACGTCCTGTCCCTGCTCCTTGCACTCGCCCTGAAGAGCGTGTCACCAGTCCGGCGCAACCTGTGCTGGCCCCACGCATCAGGCCTCCAGTGCGCCTCCCCAGTCCGGTACGTCCTGTGCCTCCTACCCGCACTCTTCCTGAAGAGCGTGTCACCAGTCCGGTGCAACCTGTGCCGGCTCCACGCATCAGGCCTCCAGTGCGCCTCCCCAGTCCGGTACGTCCTGTGCCTGCTCCTCGCACTCACCCTGAAGTGCGTGTCACCAGTCCAGAACCTCCTGCGACGGTCCACAGTCCAGAACTTCCTATGACGGTCAACATTCCGGAGCCTCCAGCGAGGGTCAACGGTCCGGAGCTTCCAGGCAAGGCATCCAGTCCTGCTCCAGGGCAGGAGCCTTCCTCTGCCCCGATGTCCCATCCAGGCACGGCGGCCAACTCAGCTCCATGGTCGGAGCCTTCCCCTGCGCCGATGCCCAGTCCAAGCACGGCGTCCAGTCCCGCTCCAAGGCCGAAGCCTTCCTCTGTGTCGGGGCCCAATCCGGGCACGGCGTCCAGTCCAGCTCCAAGGCCGGAGCCTTCCTTTGCGTCGGTGCCCAGTCCAGGCACGGCGGCCAACTCAGCTCCATGGCCGGAGCCTTCCCCTGCGCCAATGTCCAGTCCAGGCACGGCGTCCAGTCCAGCTCCATGGCAGGAGCCTTCCTCTGCGCCGATGCTCAGTCCAGGCACGGCGTCCAGTCCCGCTCCTTCCTCTGCGCCGAGGCCCAGTCCGGATACGGGTTTCTACCCGGCTCCATGGCCGGATCCTTGGTCTGGGTGGGAGCAAAGACCCGCACCGGAGCCGCCACCGACACTAGTCACCCCCCCTACCCTCCCCAGTTGGTTTCAGGTTTTGCGGCCGGAGTCCTCACCTTTGGGGGGGGGGGGGGGTACTGTCACGCCCTGACCATAAAGAGCCTTTTTATTCTCTATTTTGGTTAGGTCGGGGTGTGACTAGGGGGGGTATTCTAGTCTAAGTTATTTATTTCTATGTTGGCCTGGTATGGTTCCCAATCAGAGGCAGCTGTTTATCGTTGTCTCTGATTGGGGATCATATTTAGGCAGCCATTTCCCCACTGTGTTTTGTGGGATCTTGTTTATGTGTAGTTGCTTGTGAGCACTCCATGACTTCACGTTTCATTTGCCGTTTATTGTTTTGTGCGTTTCACTAATAAAGATCTCAATCTCCAAATCTCATTTCTAGTCATGTCCCTCTCTCTTCTATATCTCTAGACATCTCTCTCTCTCTCATCTAAATCTCTAGCCATCTCCCTCTCTCAGCTATATCGCTAGCCATCTCCCACTCTCATCTATATCTCTAGCCATCTCTCTCTCAGCTATATATTTAGCCATCTCCCTCTATCATCTATATCTCTAGCCATCTCTCTCATCTATATCTCGAGCCATCTCCTCTCTCATCTATATCTCTAGCCATCTCCCACTCTCATCTATATCTCTAGCCATCTCGCTCTCTCAGCTATATATCTAGCCATCTCCCTCTATCATCTATATCTCTAGCCATCCCCCTCTCATCTCTAGCCATGTCCCTCTCTTATCTCTAGCCATGTCCCTCTCTCTTCTATATCTCTAGCCATCTCCCTCTATCATCTATATCTCTAGCCATCTCTCTCTCTCTCATCTATATCTCGAGCCATCTCCTCTCTCATCTATATCTCTAGCCATCTCCCACTCTCATCTATATCTCTAGCCATCTCGCTCTCTCAGCTATATATCTAGCCATCTCACTCTATCATCTATATCTCTAGCCATCCCCCTCTCATCTCTAGCCATGTCCCTCTCTCTTCTATATCTCTAGCCATCTCCCTCTCTCACCCATATCTCTAGCCATCTCTCTCTTGTCCTCCCTCCACCTTTTTCTCTCTCTTTCTCTCTATTGCTGTCATCTATCTCTCTCATTTACTCCCTCTCTTTCTCTCTCTCTGTCATCTGTCTTTCTCTCTCTTGTCCTCCCTCCACATTTTTCTCTCTCTCTTTCTCTCTCCCACTCTCTCTCTCTCGCTGTCTCTCTGTCATCTCTCTCTCTCTCTCTCTCTCTCGCTCTCTGCCTCTCTCTCTCTCGCTCTCCCCTCTGTCATCTCTCTCTCTTTCTCTCTCGCTATCATCTCTCTCTCTCCCTCTCTCTCTCACTCTCTGCCTATCTCTCTCTCTCTCTCGCTCTCTCCCTCTGTCATCTCTCTCACTCTCTTTCTCACTGCCTCTCTCTCTTGCTTTCTGTCATCTCTCTCTATCTTTCTCACTCCCTCTCTCATCTCTAGCCAGCTCCCTATCTATCTCGTCCTCCTTCCACTTTTTTCTCTCTCTCTTTCTCTCTCTCTCGCTCTATCATGTCTCTCTCTCTTTCTCACTCCTCTCTGTCATCTCTCTCTTTTCACTCCCTCTCTCGCTGTCATCTCTCTCTTTATCACTGCCTCTCTCTCACTCTCTCTCTCTCTCTCTCTGTCATCTCTCTCTCTCTCTCTCTCTGTCTCTCTCTCTCTCTCTCTGTCATCTCTCTCTCTCCTCTCTCTCTCTCTCTCTCTCTCTCTCTCTCTCTCTCTCTCTCTCTGTCATCTCTCTGTCATCTCTCTCTCTCTCTCTCTCTGTCATCTCTCTCTCTCTCCTCTCTCTCTGTCATCTCTCTCTGTCATCTCTCTCTCTCTCTGTCATCTCTCTCTGTCATCTCTCTCTCTCTCTGTCATCTCTCTCTGTCATCTCTCTCTGTCATCTCTCTCTGTCATCTCTCTCTGTCATCTCTCTCTCTCTCTCCTCACCCCTTCCTCTCTTTATTCATGGATGAATAATTTATCCAGCTAAGCGTTCTTTGCCAGCTCACCTCTCCTGTAGGCATCATTAAAGGGAAGGGAAAGGGGATACCTAGTCAGTTGCACAACTGAATGCATTCTTCTGCATTTAACCCAACCTCTCTGAATCAGAGAAGGGCTGCCTTAATGGATGTCCACAGCATCATAGCAAACACAACTTCTAAAGACTACACAACACATTGCAGTAGACCAATGCAGTTGAATGTAGTATGTATGATATTAATAACTAGTGATGGGCATTTTAAATTATTTCACAATTTAATAATATAATGATTTTTTTCTGATATATATAGTTGAAATACATGTGTTTTAAAGATACATCTATCTCTCCATTCACCTCTCTCCAGTCCTCCCTCCTTTCCCCCTTCTACTGTCGATCCACATCCCTCCTCTCCCCTCCCCCCTATCATTTTTACAATCCCTTCAACCCATCCCTGCACCCAACGACACCAAATCCTATCCCCTGTCCTCAATCTGCTTCTAACCTGTTCCTATGTCACAGTGGTTTGTACATTACAGGCTGTCACTATGTTTTACTGTGAGAAAGCACTTGGACACCAGGGTTGGCCTCTCTAGAGTGACTGGAATGTGTGTTTCTCCCTCTCTCTTCCTCCTCTTTGTATCTCTCGCTCTAAGAACCCTGTGCTGGTTCTAGTAACTATGGTGATTGACGTGTAGCCAGGCTAGCGCAGTGCAGCTCGGCTTAGCTTGGTTTGGCTCAGTAGAATTAAAAAGGGGATCTCTCTCACTGGAACGACGCCACTAGTATACTCCCTCCCACAGTCTGACTGTCCTACTAGAACATTCCATTCAGAGTCCTCTGACACAATGTTCCACAGAGGAATTCATAGGAAATCCAAACACTGTTTGTTTACTGTAGTTCTATGGGCTGAATAGAAAGATCAGGGTGTTTTTATAAGCAGACACACAGTGAGCCTGCTGCCACTGTTCATATATATATATATCATCACCTGGTGTCACATACCTATCTATTTCATCTTCATCCTTCACATGCCTTGGTCATATTTAGCCATTGTTATTTGTTAATTGAAAAGGAGAAAACATACAGAACCAAACTCATTGATACAAAACTTTCCAAACTAGAGATAAAATGCCTCAATAACATAGAACTGTAACACATTCATAACATAGAATTGTAACACATCAATATCATAGAACTGTAACACATCCATAACATAGAACTGTAACACATCAATAACATAGAACTGTAACACATCAATAACATAGAACTGTATCACATCAATATCATATAACTGTAACACATCAATAACAAGAACTGTAACACATCAATATCATAGAACTGTAACACATCAATATCATAGAACTGTAACACATCAATAACATAGAACTGTAACACATCTTATCATAGAACTGTAACACAGCAATAACAGAACTGTAACACATCAATGTTAGAACATCGCCAACACTTTAACATGTCCCCAAAACAACCTATAACCCTATAACACTACAACCTTATAACACTACAACCTTATAACACTATAACCTTATAACACTATAACAGTATAACCCTATAACACAATAACCTTATAACACTATACCCTTATAACACTATAACAGTATAACCCTATAACCTTATAACACTATAACAGTATAACCCTATAATACTAAAACACTAAAACACTATAACACTAAAACACTATAACACTATAAACGTATAACACTATAACAATATAACAGTATAACACTAAAACACTACAACACTAAAACACTATAACCCTATAACCTTATAACACTATAACAATATAACACTATAACACTAAAACACTACAACCCCATAACACTATAACCCTATAACCTTATAACACTATAACCCTTTTAACCTTATAACACTATAACCTTATAACACCATTACACTATAACCTTATAACCCTATAACAATACAACCCCATAACCCTATAAGACTAAAATAGTATAACACTAAAACACTATAACACTATAACCCTATAACCTTAAAACACTATAACACTATAACCCTATAACCTTAAAACACTATAACACCATAACCCTATAACCCTATAACCTTATAACACTATAACCCTATAACCTTATAACACCATAGCACTATAAACCTATAACCTTATAACACTATAACCTTATATCACTATAACCTTATAACACCATAACCCTATAACCCTATAACCTTATAACACTATAACCCTATAACCTTATAACACCATAGCACTATAAACCTATAACCTTATAACACTAGAACCGTATAACACTATAACAATATAACAGTATAACCCTATAACCCTATAACACTATAACACTATAACCCCATAACACTATAACACTATAACCCTATAACACTATAACCCTATAACACTAAAACACTATAACCCTATAACACTAAAACACCATAACACTATAACACTATAACACTATAACCCTATAACCTTATAACACCATAGCACTATAAACCTATAACCTTATAACACTATAAAACTATAACACAATATAACCCTATAACACTATAACCCTATAACACTATAAGCCTATAACACTATAACCCTATAACCCTATAACATAATAATATAAAAACACTATAACACTATAACCCTAAAAATGTATACAATTATAACACTATAACCTTATAACACCATAACACTATAACTCTATAACCTTATAACACTATAACACTATAACACTATAACACTATAACACTATAACAATATAACAGTATAACCCTATAACCCTATAACACTAAAACACTATAACACTATAACACTATAAGACTATAACCCCATAACCCCATAACACTATAACACTATAACCCTATAACCTTATAACACTATAACACTATAACCTTAAAACACAATAACCATTTTAACCTTATAACACTATAACCCTATAACCTTATAACACTATAACCCTATAACCTTATAACACTATAACCCTATAACCTTATAACACTACAACACTACACCCTTATAACCCTATAACACTATAACACCATAACACCATAACACCATAAACCTATAACCCTATAACACCATAACCCTATAACCCTATAACCCTATAACCCTATAACACTATAACACTTCCCCTTCAACACCCTATAACCCTATAACACCATAACACCATAACACCATAACCCTATAACCCTATAACCTTATAACCCTACAATATATTTCCATTCAAAATCCTATTTTCCCTAACCCAAACCCAAAACTTAAACCTACCACCTAACCTTAACCCACAACCTAACCACTAACCCCTTATCCTAATTCTAATTCTAACCCTAATTGTAGCCCTAACCCTATACCTAACCCCTAAGTTTAAAATAGCCTTTGTCCTTATGGGGATGTGGGAAATTGTCTTTGTTTTAGCATCTTTGTGGGCAGGATAGAAAAACCAACCAAACCCCCCCCCCCCCCAACACACACAGTAAATTGGTCGCGTTCCAAGCTGACTAGATTTCAGTTTTGCTGCACACAGTAACCAATGGTTGCGTGCCACGTCATCGATTGCAAAATCGACATCAGATTGCTATGTTATATGATGTGGTTAGCTGATATGGATCAAACACCTATCCAGGTATTGTGAGATCTGCCAGGCGACTGCATTGTAGTCAGTTTGGAATGCAATCATAATAATGTATTATCATTATAGCTCTTAACATGTAATATAATTATTATTTTAACCAGTGTTCTTACCTTCGGCCTTGGAGCGTGTCTCTCTGGCGCCACCACCAGGTGAGTGGCGGTCCACACTGCCCTGGCTGTAGCAGCGCTGGAAGGGCAAACTTTGGCTGTGGCTCGGACCCTGACCCAGGCCCTCCAGGATGGGGGAGAAGTCGGCCGAGGAGTGGGAGTGGGCCGAGTGGGTGGAGGAGAAGGGATCTGTACATCCCCCCATCCTGAGAGAAGGAGAGCCAGTGCTTCCTCCATTTTTCCTCTTGCTCCTGGCAATCTCTGCAAAGGAAGTGACCCGCGGCAGAGGGGGTGGGCCCAGGTGGGCGGTGCCTTCACTGAGACGGACAGGGCAGCTCAGCATGCGCTCCAATGAGCCGAGCCGAGGGGGCGGGGACATGTCCAGGTTCCGGTCGTAGCTACGGGAACGGGGGCGGCTGGGCCCACCTCCGATGGGTCCTCGGCCAACCACAGGAGGGGAGATGTTGACGTACACCTGGCCCTCAATGATTGGATCTGAACAGGCTCCACCCATCTGCTGCTGCTGCTTCCTCTTCTTCCCGTCCTGCTCGTCTTCATCATTTTCTTCCTCATCTTCATGACGCTGGGTAGAGAAGACAGAGAAGGCTTAGAATAAAAGACAAAGAATCGAACACATTCTTGGATCAATGTCAAACAGGGCTCATGAAGCAGGAATAGTGTTTGGATCTCATGCTTGATACAGCAGACACTTATATAAATAATACATTTGAGTAGAGCCTTGTTTGTTTTGGATCAAACTACATTGGAAGTTGATCTCTTCCATTCTCTGCCATTGTGTTAAATAGAAACTCATAATTTCTTATGATCAAGCTCTCAATCTAAATGAAAGGAATAATTGATACTTGTTTGACTAGTCTTTAGCTTTTCAGCATCATTAAATCTCCTACATGGGCCAGTCATAGTCATTCTCTTGAGAGCACTCGCATTGCTGATACAGTTCATCAATAAGCTAGCTTTACTTTCCAGGCTGTTATTATAAATGTACATTTGCCTGCCTGGTTAAATATAGTGTACTATACAGGGACAACGGTGCCACTCGGGATGAAGCCTTAGTCTTCAGTGTGGTGTAATGCCAGTCATACTCATGTGTTGTAATGTTGACACTATTAAGATACAGGTCTATTTATAGTAGCTATCAGAGTTACAGTCTGGGATTATTTTAGCTCTCTGTGGCTCCAGTCATAATGTTTATATTTATTTAACCTTTATTTAACCAGGGCCCATAGTGCACTGTAAGTAATACGGTGCCATTTGAGACGCACATACTCTCCAGGAATACTCCATTACAGATTACCCAGCTGCCTCAGTAGACGACGATAAAAAATTCCTTTCCCTTCAACAGTAGTGGATGGTTGTACTGATCTGAAACCAGCTGCCCTCCAGTAGAGGACTTCCCCTTCAACAGTAGTGGATGGTTATACTAATCTGAAACCAGCAGCCCTCCAGTAGGGGACTTCCCCTTCAACAGTAGTGGATGGTTGTACTGATCTGAAACCACTTTGATATGGCCTGGAACGGGACTTGAACCAACAACCTCCCAGTAACTGATCCACCTCTTTAACCTATCTATCAACCCTCATTCAAATAACACTATGTCTGATTCTGAACTGAACTAATACCCTACTCCACTCACCTGTGATGACTCTCCTCCCTCCTCCTCTTCCTCCTCCTCCTCCTCCTCCTCCTCTCCCCCTGGTGGCCGCCTGAACAGGTAGTATTCGGTTGGCTGGGTGGCGGTGGGTGTGTCAGGGGCAGGGCTATCCTTGCTGTTCTCGTCAGAGCAGCTGGTAACCGACGCGGAGCTTCCCGCAGGGCTCGGGGGTGACGGAGACGAAAGGTCACAGGTCACCAGCTTGTAGTAGTTCTGGGTGGTTACCACCAGACGCGCCTGGCTCTGCAGAAGAAATTGGGGCAGAAGAAGAAGAGAAAGAAGAAAAAGAAGAAGAGAAAGAAGACTTTATTGTACACAAAGGTTTAGACTAAGTGAATTTTGACACTCAGCTTGGAGAGGATGGAGCACAGAGCAGCCATACTACACCACCCAGAAAGCACTTTTTAGTAGTTAAATGTCTAGCTCAACAGCAGGACATAGCAGCTAGGATTTGACACTGTAAAGCATTTTGTGACAACTTCTGATGTAAAAAAGGGCTTTATAAAATACATTTGATTGATTTATACCTGCAGACAGGACATGAGGTCACTTCCTGAGTCGGAGTGGGGGGGGTGATAGGAGTTGCAGTTGGCGTCCAGGTCTAGAGCCCCCTGGTGTTCAGCTGAGCAGGTGCAGGAGGAGGTGGTGGGGTGAGGGTGAGAGTGGGGTTCGATGAGTAACGGCAGGGTGTTGTTGGAGGGGCAGGAGGGTTGTTGAGAGTGGAGGTGGGGGGGTTCGGTGGGGGAGGTGTGGAGGTCTAGGTAGAATGCCCCCCCACCTCCGGAGCCTCTTCGGCTCCCTGCCTCCTCATCCAGCACTGAGCAGATGCAGACAGAGGAGGTGCAAGATTGGTCGGTGGAGCTGTTGAGGTTGGTGGTCGTGGTGGCCAGAGGTGGTGGCTTGGTAGAGGTTGCCGGGACGCTGTTGTTCATGTTATTATAGATGGCGCTGAAGTTAACCAGCACGCCATCTGAGCTGTTACAGGAAGAGTCGCTGGCGTAGCCCAGCTGGCGTTCCGACAACTCTGAAAATGGTTCCGGAAAGTGTTCAAGATACGTCTGGGAGAGGCCGCAGCAGGAGTCAGCTTGGCTACTGCCCCGTCCCCCACCCCTCACTGGGTGATCCTCCTCCTCATCCTCACCCCACTCCTGCTCTCCACAGTCCATGGAGAGGGTGGAGCCACTGCTGCCGTGGAGACGTGGACTGTCCAATCCCAGCAGGTCCAGGCCCTCCAGGTGGGTGGAGAGATCAGAGGACACGCCCCTAAGGGAGTCCAGCCTCCCTGAGCAGCCCCAAGAGTGCTTACCCAGGGTGCTGTGCAACAGGAAGGGCTTGTGTGTGGTGGACACCAGGTCGTGGAGGTGAAAGGGTGCAATCCCGTCTCCCTTCTCGTCCAGGGCGGAGTTTGTATCGCCATGGAGATGAAAGGAGGAGTCTTCCAAGTAACCATTCAGGTTATCACCATCATCTTCCTCCTCTTCCTCATCCTCATAATCATCATCCTCCTCCGTGTTGAGCAGAAAAGGGTTGTGACGGAGCCGGAGTGGGTTGTTGACCTGTTCCCTTGGCTTCACCCTGGGCATAGTGTGGGCCACCATCACCATCACCTGGTCCTCGCAGTTACTGGACGTCACCGACGAATCATCGCTCCCCGTGCTGCCTCCTCTCCCCCCTCCTCCTCCCTCTCCCTCTCCTCCTCCTCCTCCTCCTGTGGAGGTCTGGATGAGGCTGCTGTACACCAGGGCTTCCCTCTGGAGTACATCCTGCTCAGGAAGGGAGGTGGTGCGGCTCAAGCCCAGGGTTTCTGTGTAGCTGAAAGGGTTTGATCTCTTCAGGGACCCCCCTCCTCCACCACAGCCCTGCCGCCCCCCAGTCACCTGACAGTGTACCAGGGGGATGTGGTGAACGATCAGGGTCTCGCCAGACAGCTTGGGGGGGCTGTCCATGGTCCCTGGGTGTACCTGGGTATAGGGGTTCAAACAGGGGGCAGGGGAAAAGGCTGTGTGGGTGCTGGGGTGGGGGTGTAGGGTATGTGGAGGGGTATCGGACAGGGAGTTGGTTCAGTGGTTAGATGCTAGACCCAAGGCTCCAGGGCCTGGAATGTTGAAGGAGAGGTCAGGGAAATTGACTCTGTGGTCTGAGTGGTACATCTGGAAGAGAGAGAGAGCGAGAGAGAGAGAGAGAGAGAGAGAGAGAAAGAGCGAGAGAGATAGTATTAGAGAAACACACTATCACACAATTTCAAAAATACTTATATCAATGTGATATATGAAGATCTTAAGAAACGTGTGGTTTGGCTCCAAAAGACACTATCCTTAACCTGTCTGGGCTAGCGGGCAGTATTTTCACAGCCGGATGAAAAACGTACCCAATTTAAACAGGTTACTCCTCTGGCCCAGAAACTCGAATATGCATATTATAAGTACATTTGGAACGAAAACACTCTGAAGTTTCTAAAACTGTTTGAATGGTGTCTGTGAGTATAACAGAACTCATATGGCAGGCAAAAACCTGAGAAAAAGTCAACCAGGAAGTGGAGGATCTGAGAATTGTAGTTCTTCTTTCTAGTCCCTTTCAAAACTACAGTATCTGTGGGGTTACGTTGCACTTCTTAAGGCTTCCATTGGCTGTCAAAAGCCTTCAGAAAGTAGTTTGAGCATTCTCCTGTCACTGGGCAGATAATAGGAGCTCAGTTACTGAGTGGACTGCCTGGCAACAAAGGGATTGGATATGCTCGATCCCGCGAGCAAAATGTGGAATCAGTGAGGTCCTCTCCTCTCTCTACCACAGCTACATCAGACTGTCAAACAGGCCTATGAGCTCACCCATCTCATTTGAGCTCACAGATCTTAGACTTCCACAATCTTTTCATACTTTCATCACTAACAACTACTCAAATCCATTGGATATGCGTACATTCAGACAGCTTCCTCATAAGCACCCTGACACAGGGGCAGACTAATCCAGACTCAACACCTACTCAGGAGGAGTAATCCCAACTCAGAAATAATCCTAGAAAGATGAATCATCCTGAAGGAAGAAAGAGTCACAGACAGACAGACAGACAGACAGACAGACAGACAGACAGACAGACAGACAGACAGACAGACAGACAGACAGACAGACAGACAGACAGACAGACAGACAGACAGACAGACAGACAGACAGACAGACAGACAGACAGACAGACAGACAGACAGACAGACAGACTGACTGACTGACTGACTGACTGACTACAGGATAATCATCCTGAAGGAAGAAAGAGTCACAGACAGACAGACAGACAGACAGACAGACAGACAGACAGACAGACAGACAGACAGACAGACAGACAGACAGACAGACAGACAGACAGACAGACAGACAGACAGACAGACAGACAGACAGACAGACAGACAGACAGACAGACAGACTGACTGACTGACTACAGGATAAAATAAAAACCCTCCAACCCAAAAAGGCCTGTGGTGTTGATGGTATCCTCAATGAAATTATAAAATATACAGACAAAAAAATCCAATTGGCTATACTAAAACTCTTTAACATCATCCTTAGCTCTGGCATCTTCCCCAATATTTGGAACCAAGGACTGATCACCCCAATCTACAAAAGTGGAGACAAATTTGACCCCAATAACTGCCGTGGGATATGCGTCAACAGCAACCTTGGGAAAATCCTCTGCATTATCATTAACAGCAGACTCGTACAGTTCCTCAGTGAAAACAATGTACTGAGCAAATGTTATATTGGCATTTTACCAAATTATTGTACGACAGACCACATATTCACCATGAACACCCTAATTGACAAACAAACAAACCAAAACAAAGGCAAAGTCTTCTCATGCTTTGTTGATTTCAAAAAAGCCTTTGACTCAATTTGGCATGAGGGTCGGCTATACAAATTGATGGAAAGTGGTGTTGGCGGAAAACATACGTCATTATAAACTCCATGTACACAAACAACAAGTGTGCGGTTAAAAACACACACAGGGATGCAGCTTAAGCCCCACCCTCTTCAACATATATATCAACGAATTGGCGAGGGCACTAGAATAGTCTGCAGCACCTGGCATCACCCTACTAGAATCTGAAGTCAAATGTCTGCTGTTTGCTGATGATCTGGTGCTTCTGTCACCAACCAAGGAGGGCCTACAGCAGCATCTAGATCTTATGCACAGATTCTGCCAGACCTGGGCCCTGACAGTAAATCTCAGTAAGACCAAAATAATGGTGTTCCAAAAAAGGTCCAGTCGCCAGGACCACAAATACAAATTCCATCTAGACAACATTGCCCTAGAGCACACAAAAAACTATACATACGTTGGCCTAAACATCAGCGCCACAGGTAACTTCCACAAAGCTGTGAACGATCTGAGACAAGGCAAGAAGGGCCTTCTATGCCATCAAAAGGAACATAAAATTCGACATACCAATTAGGATCTGGCAAAAAATACTTGAAAAAGTTATAGAACCCATTGCCCTTTATGCCTGTGAGGCGATCCGCTCACTAACAAAGAATTCACAAAATGTGACAAACACCAAATTGAGACTCTGCATGCAGAATTCAGTAAAAATATCCTCTGTGTACAACGTAAAACACCAAATAATGCATGCAGAGCAGAATTAGGCCAATACCTGCTAATTATCAAAATCCAGAAAAGAGCCGTTAATTAAATTCTACAACCACCTAAAAGGAAGCGATTCCCAAACCTTCCATAACAAAGCCATCACCTACAGAGAGGTTAACCTGGAGAAGAGTCCCCTAAGCAAGCTGGTCCTAGGGCTCTGTCACAAACAAACAGACCCCACAGAGCCCCAGAACAGCAACACAATTAGACCTAACCAAATCATGTGAACACAAAAAGATAATTACTTGACACATTGGAAGGAATTAACAAAAAAACTGCGCAAACTTGAATGCTATTTGGCCCTAAACAGAGAGTACACAGTGGCAGAATACCTGACCACTGTGACTGACCCAAACTTAAGGAAAGCTTTGACTACGTACAAACTCAGTGAGCATAGCCTTGCTATTGAGAAAGGCCGCCGTAGGCAGACCTGGCTCTCAAGAGAAGACAGGCCATGTGCACACTGCCCACAAAATGAGGGAAACTGAGCTGCACTTCCTAACCTCCTGCCCAACGTATGACCATATTAGAGACACATATTTCCCTCACATTACACAGATCCACAAAGAATTCGAAAACAAACCCGATTTTGATAAACTCCCATATCTACTGGGTGAAACACTACAGTATGCCATCACAGCAGCAAGATTTGTGACCTGTTGCAACAAGAAAAGGGCAACCAGTGAAGAACAAACACCATTGTAAATACAACCCATTTTTATGTTTATTTATTTTACCTTTTGTACTTTAACCATTTGCACATCGTTACAACACTGTATATATACACTGCTCAAAAAAATAAAGGGAACACTTAAACAACACAATGTAACTCCAAGTCAATCACACTTCTGTAAAATCAAACTGTCCACTTAGGAAGCAACACTGATTGACAATACATTTCACATGCTGTTGTGCAAATGGAATAGACAACAGGTGGAAATTATAGGCAATTAGCAAGACACCCCCAATAAAGGAGTGGTTCTGCAGGTGGTAACCACAGACCACTTCTCAGTTCCTATGCTTCCTGGCTGATGTTTTGGTCACTTTTGAATGCTGGCGGTGCTTTCACTCTAGTGGTAGCATGAGACGGAGTCTACAACCCACACAAGTGGCTCAGGTAGTGCAGCTCATCCAGGATGGCACATCAATGCGAGCTGTGGCAAGAAGGTTTGCTGTGTCTGTCAGCGTAGTGTCCAGAGCATGGAGGTGCTACCAGGAGACAGGCCAGTACATCAGGAGACGGGGAGGAGGCTGTAGGAGGGCAACAACCCAGCAGCAGGACCGCTACCTCCGCCTTTGTGCAAGGAGGAGCACTGCCAGAGCCCTGCAAAATGACCTCCAGCAGGCCACAAATGTGCATGTGTCTGCTCAAACGGTCAGAAACAGACTCCATGAGGGTGGTATGAGGGCCCGACGTCCACAGATGGGGGTTGTGCTTACAGCCCAACACCGTGCAGGACGTTTGGCATTTGCCAGAGAACACCAAGATTGGCAAATTCGCCACTGGCGCCCTGTGCTCTTCACAGATCAAAGCAGGTTCACACTGAGCACATGTGACAGACGTGACAGAGTCTGGAGACGCCGTGGAGAACGTTCTGCTGCCTGCAACATCCTCCAGCATGACCGGTTTGGCGGTGGGTCAGTCATGGTGTGGGGTGGCATTTCTTTGGGGGGCCGCACAGCTCTCCATGTGCTCGCCAGAGGTAGCCTGACTGCCATTAGGTACCGAGATGAGATCCTCAGACCCCTTGTGAGACCATATGCTGGTGCGGTTGGCCCTGGGTTCCTCCTAATGCAAGACAATGCTAGACCTCATGTGGCTGGAGTGTGTCAGCAGTTCCCGCAAGAGGAAGGCATTGATGCTATGGACTGGCCCGCCCGTTCCCCAGACCTGAATCCAATTGAGCACATCTGGGACATCATGTCTCGCTCCATCAACCAACGCCACATTGCACCACAGACTGTCCAGGAGTTGGCGGATGCTTTAGTCCAGGTCTGGGAGGAGATCCCTCAGGAGACCATCCGCCACCTCCTCAGGAGCATGCCCAGGCGTTGTAGGGAGGTCATACAGGCACGTGGAGGCCACACACACTACTGAGCCTCATTTTGACTTGTTTTAAGGACATTACATCAAAGTTGGATCAGCCTGTAGTGTGGTTTTCCACTTTCATTTTGAGTGTGACTCCAAATCCAGACCTCCATGGGTTGATAAATTGGATTTCCATTGATTATTTTTTTGTGATTTTGTTGTCAGCACATTCAACTATGTAAAGAAAAAAGTATTTAATACGATTATTTCATTCATTCAGATCTAGGATGTGTTATTTTAGTGTTCCCTTTATTTTTTTGAGCAGTGTACATAATACGACATTTGTAATGTCTTTATTCTTTTGGAACTTCTGTGAGTGTAATGTTTACTGTTCATTTTTATAGTTTATTTCACTTTTGTATAATATCTACTTCACTTGCTTTGGCAATGTTAACATATGTTTCCCATGCCAATAAAGCCCCTTGAATTGAATTAAGACAGAGACAGAGAGACAGAGAGACAGTGATATATATAAATAGATGTTGACCTTTTAGAACAGAGACTGACAGTGCAGGTGTTGGTTAGAGACAGTAGACACACACACACACACACACACACACACACACACACACACACACACACACACACACACACACACACACACACACACACACTAGACAGTAGGCTGCTCTATCTGCTGAGCGAGCTCCAGATTAGCATTGCAGGTCAAGTCCATTCAATTTTAGCGGGCAATTCCCAGGCTAACTGAAATGCCTCTCCTGCCAGGTGCAAGAATAACCTTTCAAACAGTGAATGATTAGCCACCTGACAGCTTCACTGTTGCTGAGTGTTCCTTGTATGATTCTGTTCCCAGAGAGGGAAAGTGGTGCTAACAGGATTAGCCTCGCCTATTAGCTTATTTAGCGCTCTGAGGACAAGCCAACAATCACCACACCAGATGCTAACAGCAATAGCCAAGTGTGTTAGCACACTGAGAACAAGTCAACAA
Source organism: Salmo trutta (assembly GCF_901001165.1). Taxonomy (NCBI): domain Eukaryota; kingdom Metazoa; phylum Chordata; class Actinopteri; order Salmoniformes; family Salmonidae; genus Salmo; species Salmo trutta. Next base: position 41,652,205 of record NC_042965.1, on the reverse strand, counting down.
TCACCACACAAATTCAGACTAAAACTAACAGCATTAGCCTAATGTATAGCATTCACCCACCCACTGTTGACCATTGAAATGGGATTAAGGGATTGTCTGAAGGATCTGGTTGGGTTTAAATGTCCCATACTATTATTTTTAACCCTAAAAATGACAACATATTTATAACCCTAAATGTGCCAACTGGGATAATTTACAAAAATGTTAATTGGTAATGATTGCAAAGAGACAATGTCTGTCAAGACATAACACTTTTTTTTATTAACCTTTTGTAACACAAGTAAATGGTTTTAATATACATTTCTGTATGTTTTTTTTTTAATGTTTTGAACAGTGATTTTTTATCAATTTCATCCATAACAACTTTTCATGAAAACATTTCTTTCATTCAAATGTTGTGTTTCTGTGATACTCCGATGCTAAGAAATTGTCAATTGAGCTAAATCTGACATACTGTACCGGTACGACCTATGATGGCCACTGCTATGGGCGCAAGTGCCATCAGACTTTTAGCTCTAACTTTGCAACGCTATATGGGATATTAACTTAGCTCCAATTGTATCTGAAAGATATGAGCCTACTTGGTATACACTGGAAGCTTCATATATTTTTAGTATTTATTTTGCCGTTATAGTGGCTGCCATGCCCTAATGGTCAAATCTGGGGCTGCTCCATATCTATATATTTTAAGAGTACTGTCACACCCTGATCTGTTTCACTTGTCTTTGTGCCGAAGCCACCCGAGTTCCTGCGGGAATCATCAGCTACAGGTGACTCGTTTACTAACTCCCATTACTCGTACTCCCTTCTTTGTTATCCTGCTGTAGGGTGATCGGTCTAAGTCTCTCCGGGTGCTCATCGACTCTGGGGCAGATGAGAGTTTTATGGACGCTACCCTGGTATCTGAGCTAGGTATCTCCATACAACTCCTCCGTTCCCATGGACGCCAGAGCACTTGACAGCCGCTCTATTGGCAGGGTCACGCACAGCACAGTTCCCAATAAACTGCGAGTATCAGGCAATCACAGTGAGTCCATACAGCTTCTCCTCATCAAATCTCCCCACGTCCCTGTTGTTTTGGGATTCTCATGGCTCCAGAAGCACAACCCCGTTATTGACTGGACTACGGGTTCAATCCTATGTTGGAGCCCGTTCTGCCACTCACATTGCCTTAAGGTGGCTCAGCCTGCCCCGGAACGTCCGCCTCCAGGGTTATGTACAGCCTCGGATTTCTCTGCTGTTCCCGCAGAGTACCATGACCTGGAGGTTTTCAGCTAGGCTCATGCTACCTCTCTTCCCCCACATTATCCTTACGACTGCAAAATTGACCTTCTCCCGGGCACCACACCGCCTCGAGGCCGGCTATATTGTGAGACAAAGGCCATGGAGAAGTACATTGAGGACTCTATGGCTGCCGGGAGCATTCGCTCTTCTGCCTCCCCTGCGTCCATGTATCGACTACCGGGGCCACAATGACATCACGGTTAAGAATCGTTACCCCCTGCCACTCCTCTCTGCTTTCGAAACTCTCTAGGGGGCTACCATCTTTCCCAAGCTGGACCTACGGAATGCCTACCACTTTGTTCGAATACGTGAGGGAGACGAGTGGAAGACGGCTTTCAACACTGCCAGTGGACATTATGAGTAACTGGTCATGCTGCTTGGGCTCACCAACAATCCCGCTGTTTTCCAGGCCCTGGTAAACGATGTTCTCCGGGACATGTTGAATCATTTTGTGTTTGTCTACCTCGACGACATCCTTGTTTTCTCCCGTTCTGCCAAAGAACACGTTCTCCATATCTGACAAGTCCTTCAGCGCCTCCTGGAGAATCAGCTGTTTGTGAAAGCGAAGTGCGATTTTCACCGCTCTACTATCTCCTTTCTAGAATACGTCATCGCTGAAGGGAATGTCCAGACGGATCCTGAAAAGGTGAGGGCGGTGGTGGATTGGCCCCAACCCATGTCCAGGGTGCAGTTACAACGGTTCCTGGGGTTTGGTCATTTCCACCGCCGTTTCATTCGGGGCTACAGCACCCTGGCGGCTCCCCTTTCTGCAGTCACCTATCCCAAGGCACCATTCACATGGTCCCCAGCTGTTGACAGGGCATTTGTGGACCTTAAGCAGCGATTAACTACAGCCCCATCCTCATCCATCCGGACCCGGCCCGTCAGGTTGTGGTTTAGGTTGACGCTTCTGACGTGGGAGTCGGGGACGTCTTGTCCCAGCTGTCTGTCCAGGACTAAAAGCTTCATCCCTTTGCCTTCCTGTTCCATTGTCTCAACTCCGTGGAAATGAACTATGACGTTGGGAACCAGGAACTTCAGACGGATAAAATGGCATTGGAGGAGTGGAGGCACTGGCTGGAAGAGGCGGAACATCCATTTTTGGTGTGGAGTGACCAGCCAAGCGCCTTAACTCTAAGTAGGCCCGTTGGGCTCTGTTATTCACCAGGTTCAACTTCACCATCTCCTACCGCCCAGGGTCCAAAAATGTGAAGCCGTATGCCCTCTCTCACCTGTACAGTTCTGCTGCCACACCCTCTGAATCTGAGACCATCCTCACTACCTCATGTCTTGCGGCTTCGGTTGTCTGGGGTATTGAGGTCCTGGTCCACAAGGCACAACGTTCCCAGCGGACCCTTGGGGGGGCCCGGCTAACCGGATGTTCTTCCCTGATTCGGCCTGGTCTCAGGTCCTGGAATGGGCTCATTCCTCCAGGCTTACCTGTCATCCTGGTGCCCATCAAACCCTGGCCTTCCTCCGACAACGTTTCAGGTGACCCGCTATGGTTCCTGATGTCTCGGCCTTCGTCGCTGCATGCACGGTGTGTGCTCAAAATATTACTCTGTGGCAAGCTCTGTCTGGCCTCCTTCAGCCACTCCCTGTTCCTCATTGCCCCTGTTCCCTTTTTTCCATGGATTTTGTCACTGGGCTCCCTCCGTCAGATGGCAACATCACCATTCTTACTGTGGTGTACAGGTTCTCTAAAGCCACTCATTTCATCCCTCTCTCCAAGTTACCGTCAGCCAAGGAGACGGCCCAGCTCATGGTGCCGCATGTCTTCCGAATCCATGGACTCCCGGTCAACATTGTCTCTGATCGTGGTCCTCAGTTCTCGTCCCGATTCTGGAAGGCGTTCTGCACCCTTATTGGGTCGTCGTCAGTATGTCCTCTGGGTTTCATCCCCAGTCCAACGGCCAGCCGGAGCGAGCCAATCAAGACATGGAAATGACACTTCAGTGTCTTGTCACTCTACCAACCCCACCACTTGGAGCCAGCAACTGGTCTGGGTGGAGTATGCTAGGAACACTCTTCCCTGCTCGGCCACTGGGCTCTCCCCTTTCGACTTCTCCATGGGATATCAGCCCCAGCTCTTCCCGGAGCAAGAAGTTGAAGTCAACAAAGACTCAGCCCAGATGTTCGTCACCCTCAGCCCAGATGTTCGTCAGCTCGGTCGGCTCTTCTCAAGACCACCTCCAGGTACCGTTGACAAGCATCGGCAAACTTTCCCCCCGTTTCATTGGTCCTTTCCCCATCTCTAGAGCCCTTAGTCCCACTGCTGTCCGTCTGTTGTTACCCCGTACCCTCCGTATACATCCTACTTTTCATGTGTCCAGGAATAAGCCCTTGTCTCACAGCTCTTTGTCTTGTGTTTCCAGGCCCACCCCTCCTCCCCTTGTCATCGATGGCTATCCGGCGTACACAGTGAGACGTCTCCTGAGTGTTCGACCATGGGACAGGGGTTTCCGGCTATGAAACACACACAGGCGCACACACAAACACACACATGCAAAAATGCACGCAGACAGGACACAGGAACTCACACACACATTCACACACACATACACACACCAAACACCAAATAACCAATAAACACAATATGAAAACGTTGCGTCTGAATGAGGGCTGAAGTGTCAATACCCATCTCTGTCCAGGGTTGATGGTGAGCTTTTGGAGGTCCAACACATACAGGATGCTCCATTACAGACAACAGACAACAGAACAAACCCAAACTATTTATTTACAAATAAACTGGGCTACGGCTCTGTGTTGTTGGGTCACTGGCAGGAATACACACAATCTTTTAGCTAGTCTATCACACGCCTCAATGACCTGGCCTTCTGTCTGTTTCTCTGAAAGCACTCTCCTCGAATATCCCCTGTCTGCTTCTATCTATCCACCCAGCGAGAGAAAGAAAGAGAGACAAAGAGAGAGAGATGGGGAGAGCGAGAGAGAGAGAGAGAGAGAGAGAGAGAGAGAAATAAGAGGCCACACAGGTTCTCTTGCCATGCCAATAAAGGAATTTGAACACACACACACACACACACACACTTTAAGGGAAAGCTGCAAACAAAGGACATCATCCTCCTCCCTCCCCTCCCTCTGACCCGCTCCCTCCCTTTCTCACTCTTACATCATTAGTGTGAACAAAGGACATCATCCTCCTCCTCCCTCCCCTCCCTCCCTCTTCCCGCTCCCTCTCTTCCTCGGGTCTTACATCATAAGGACAGGGCTGGGACTCAGAGCAGACCTTCCCAGAGACGGTGCACCCCGAGCAGCTAGAGACAGCCAGCCATGGATATTATTACCAACACCACGGTGCCTTCAGAAAGTATTCACACCCCTTGAATTTTTACACATGTTGTTATATTACAGCCTGAATTTACAATGGATTGTATTGAGATTGTGTGTCACTAGCCTACACACAATACCCCATAATGTCAAAGTGGAATTGTGTTTTTAGAAATGTTTGCAAATTAATTCAAAATGACAAGCTGAAATGTCTTGAGTCAATAAGTATTCCTTTAGGTTTGCCTTTGTTATGGCAAGCCTAAATAAGTTCAGGAGTAAAAATGTGCTTAATATGTCACATAATAAGTTACATGGACTCACTCTGTGTGCAATAATAGTGTTCTACATGATTTTTGAATGACTACCTCCAACTCTGTACCCCACACATACAATTATCTATAAGGTCCCTCAGTCTAGCAATGAATTTCAAACACAGATTCAACCACAAAGACCAGGGAGGTTTTTCAATGCCTCGCAAAGAATGGCACCGATAGGTTAAAAACAAAGCAGATGCTGGATATATCCCTTTGAACATGGTAAAGTTATTTATTACAGTTTGGATGGTGTATCAATACACCCAGTCCCTGCAAAGACACAGGTGTCCTTCCTAACTCAGTTACCGTAGAGGAAGGAAACAGCTCAGAGATTTCACCATGAGGCCAAAGGTGACTTTAAAACAGTTACAGAGTTTAATGGCTGTGATAGGAGAAAACTGAGGATGGATCAACAACATTGTAGTTACTCCACAATACTAACTTAAATGACAGAATGACAGTGAAAAGAAAACAAATATTACAGAACAAAAGCATGGTGGTGGCTGCATCATGTTATGGGTATGCTTGTCATCGGCAAGGACTGGGGAGTTTTTTTAGGATAAAAAGAAATGGAATAGAGCTAAGACCAGCAAAATCCTAGAGGTAAACCTGGTTCAGTCTGCTTTCCAACAGACACTGGGAGACAAATTCACCTTTCAGCAGGACAATAGCCTAAAACACAAGGCCAAATATACACTGTTGCTTACCAAGATGACATTGAATATTCCTGAGTGGCCTAGTTACAGTATTGACTTAAATGATCACCAACCAACTTGACAGAGCTTGAAGAATTTTAAAAAGAAGAATGAACAAATTGTGAACAAATTGTGTACAATCCAGGTGTGAACAGCTCTTAGAGACAGAAAGACTGTCAGCTCTAATCGCTGCCAAATGTGATTCTAACATGTATTGACTCAGGGGTGTGAATACTTATGTAAATGAGATATTTCTGTATTTCATTTTCAATACATTTGCAAAAAAAAATTCTAAACATGTTTTCACTTTGACATTATGGGGTATTATTGTGTGTAGATGGGTGAGAAAAAACATCGCTTTAATCCATTTTGAATACAACACAACAAAATGTGGAATAAGTCAAGGGGTATGAATACTTTCTGAAAGCACTGTCCCTCCCTACGTCTCTGATAGAGCCCCCAGATACCAACCCAGTCCCTTCCTTGTCCATGTCTCTTTCTCTCCTCCCTCCCTCCCTCCCTTTCTCCCACCCCTCTCTCCCTCCCTCCCTCCCTCCCTCCCTTTCTCCCACCCCCTCTCTCCCTCCCTCCTCTATCTCTACCACTATTCTCCATCCTCTCTCCCTCCCACCTCTCTCCCTCAAACCTCTCTCCCTAATCCTCTCTCCCTCCTCTCTCTCCCTCCTCTCTCCCTCAATCTTCTCTCTTTCCCTCCTCTCTCTCTCCCTCCCTCCCTTTCTCTCACCTCTCTCCCTTCCTCCTCTCTCCCACCTCTCTACACCTCCCACCTCTCTCTCACCTCTCCCACCTCTCTCCCTCAACACTCTCCCTCCCTCTCAAGAGTTCTTTCCCTTACATGACTATAAGAAGATTACTCTCTTTACGTAACATAGTAGCTTGATGTACAAGTTGCCTCTAGTGAAATGTCTACTAAGTATACTGTAGGTAAACACAGGTAAGTAGAGCATGCAGCTCCCTCTCTAGTTCTCTCTAATGCAGGGTGGATGATGTATCTCTGTTATATTGTGATGTGTTGACATTCTGCTGACTTAGAAAGGGAAAGGAGATAGCTGCACATTCCGTAGATCAGATGAAGTAAATGTAATTATAATAATTAGCCAATGACAGCAAGCTGACTTCATCAGGGTTCCTCAATATTCTGCAGCCTCACATCTATCAGGCTTTGGGACTGCTGATACAGTGTTTCTCAACATTCTGTAGCCTCACATCTATCAGGCTTTGGGACTGCTGATACAGTGTTTCTCCCCTCTCCTCCCCTCTTTTCTCATCTCCCCTGTCTCATAAGAAATACACTGGATGTAATACAATGTATTATACAGCCTGATAGACATATGCACACACACACCCACCCACCCACACACCCACACACCTAACCCACCCACCCGCCCGCCCGCCCACCAACCTACCCAAACCCCACCAACACACACACACACACACCTACCCACCCCACCAATCCACCAGGTGTTTTAAAGCCTTATCCTTTACCCTCACCTCCTACAGACACCCAGTCTGTTTCTGTCTCAAAATCCTGTAGAGCTTTGATGTAATCATTCCCTGCTATAGAGCCAGGACAAGTGATAACTTGATCGACCAGGGACGAGACAGACACAGTTAAGCCGCAGCTGGGCTGCTTAAGGCCGGGGGCGACACGCCCGGACATGTGCCCGCCTGTCCGGGTTATGGAAGTCATTCCCCGGTAGACCTACATACATTTAAAGCTAAGAAGCAGCAGCGTGGTAGCATAGGCCTGCTGTTGAAATGATGTAATCGCCCTGTCTGTGTTGAGCAGATATCACATCAGACATGAAAGTTCCTGACAGACAGAACTATGATGGGAAAATGCGGGATACATAACGGGACGATACGCAGCAGCACAGAAACGCTTGGTTGCATCTCGCTCTGTCTCTCGATAGAGGTTTAATAGGTCACATGGCAATGAAAACACCCAGAAGCCAAAGGGAAATATGGGGCAAGAAAAAGCGCTGCTTTTGTTATCGCAATATAGAATATTTCTGATAGCAGACCAAGTGATCCATCATATTAATATATTGGTGATATGAGTCATACGAGCCGGAATATTTTTTTGATAAATCCATCGCTTACGTTATAGAGCACCTATGCTATCACATAGACCTACGCTATACTCTCACTAATCGATAACATAGTAAATACAGTGTATCCATAATTGAACAATGTGGATATCTTGTTATGTTAACATCTGTTAATATTTCCGCGTTAGCGTTGACGTGCACTGTCTATTCCCCAAAACAACAATATAAATATCCCCAATATCACCCCTCCCATCTGTGGTGATCACTGGGAATGCGCGCACCCAAAATCGATACAATGATGGTTTTGGAGACAATGTAACTGGGTATGCTATAGGAAAGGCCCGTTACATGGCAATGTATGATTCCTTTCCAGTCCCAGAAAGGCTACATAGAAAATATTCAATACTCTAGTCTAAAACATCCACAAAAGTACCGAACGTGTCAAGAACATTTTTTGTCCGTTGTTTCTGTTTAGTTTAGAATGTAGATGACAGGACTATGTTATTATGTATCCCAGCTTCCACCATCATCATCCACCGCCCGGTACCGTGTGTCAAACAGCTTCATCGCCTTTGTAAGGATTCAGTGCGAGATGATGGCACATGGGCAATGTATGTTTATCTTGTTATTTAACCACATAGCCAAGAATTTATCACTCGGTTTCTCACCAATATTGCGATATAATCCACATATGTGCCATGCATTGTCATTAAGATGGCGTTAATTAGGCCTAATGGAGGTTGCGCTGTGTTGTCGCGAGCACTACAGTCTAATGTCTTTGGATAAAGAGTCGAGATCAGAAAATCAACAATGGGATTAAAAAGTTTACATTCCAAACGATCTAGCCATGTCAATAACCGCATTTGTTTTGACAGAAGACCCGCTTTTACTGCGCCTTTACCGTTTTGATGCTACGGCATCATTTTCCAGCTTCCCATTCAATGCTGTCCAAGCAATTCTGCATTGCTTCTCCCTCTCTCCCCATTATATCCCAACCTTCTATTAGAAAGCCACGAAGGCGACTATACTTACGTTTAAGCAGGTTGTCAACGATGATATTATTATCGTGTCAATAGTATCCACATGTCAAATGTTGTCAATAACCACAGGTATAATATGCCTAATCCTAGACGAATGGAACATGTTTTTTTCTGCCCGCGAGCAGCAGCGTTGCAGCTCTCCACAGCGCAGCAGCGGCGTAGAACGGGACTCTTACGTCAACCCCGATTCAGCTCTACTCTCCCGCATAGGGATTCGGTTAGGCCCAATACGGAGAGGATCAAGTAAAATACCTGTATCTCTAGCTTCCTGGAGGCTGGTTTCCAATTTCTGGGCAACCTGCAGGCTGGGGGGGTGGGGGGGGGGGGTGAAATAAACAATAAAAATGAGCAGTAAACATTACACTCACAGAAGTTCCAAAAGAATAAAGACATTACCAATGTCATATTATGTCTATATACAGTGCTGTAACGATGTACAAATGGTTAAAGTACAAAAGGGAAAATAAATAAACATAAATATGGGTTGTATTTACAATGGTGATTGTTCTTCACTGGTTGCCCTTTTCTTGTGACAACAGGTCACACATCTTGCTGCTGTGATGGCACACTGTGGTATTTCACCCAGTAGATATGGGAGTTTATCTAAATTGGGTTTGTTTTCGAATTCTTTGTGGATCTGTGTAATCTTAGGGAAATATGTGTCTCTAATATGGTCATACATTTGTCTGGAGGTTAGGAAGTGCAGCTCAGTTTCCACCTCATTTTGTGGGCAGTGTGAACATAGCCTGTCTTCTCTTGAGAACCAGGTCTGCCTAAGGCTGCCTTTCTCAATAGCAAGGCTATGCTCACTGAGTCTGTACATAGCAAAGCTTTCCTTAAGTAGGGGTCAGTCACAGTGGTCAGGTGTTCTGCCACTGTGTACTCTCTGTTTAGGGACAAATAGCATTCTAGTTTGCTCAGTTCTTTTGTTAATTCTATCCAATGTGTCAAGTAATTATCTTTTTGTTTTCTCATGATTTGGTTGGGTCTAATTGTGTTGCTGTCCTGCAGCTCTGTGGGGTGTGTTTGTGAACAGAGCCCCAGGACCAGCATGCTTAGGGGACTCTTCTCTCTCTCTCCCTCTTTCAATTCAAGGGGCTTTATTGGCATGGGAAACATATGTTAACATTGCCAAAGCAAATGAAGTAGATAATATACAAAAGTGAAATAAACAAAAATGAACGGTAAACATTACACTCACATTACACTCTCTCCCTCTCTAACTAGCTGTCACGTTCGTCGTAGGAAGGAGACCAAAGCGCAGCGTGGGTATCCTTCCACATCTTTTATTTTAATGTGAAACTTTGCAAAACAAACACTAAACCACAAACCGTGACGAAAGAGGTGCAACATGCACTAACTCAAAATAATCTCCCACAAAAACAGGTGGGAAAAACAACTACTTAAATATGATCACCAATTAGAGACAACGATGACCAGCTGCCTCTAATTGGGGATCATACAAAAATCCCAACATAGAAAAAAGAAACTAGAACCAAAACAACATAGAACTAAATAAACTAGATCAACCCCCCCAGTCACGCCCTGACCTACTCTACCATAGAAAATAAGAGCTCTCTAGTGGTCAGGACGTGAAACTAGCACAGACACTCGGACCCTAAAACTTCAATAACTTGCAAATGATTTGAGTTACATACCTCAGGTTAGGCATTTTATGAAGGAAAAAAAAGGTGTACAAAATTGTACAGGTATTATTTTTCTGATTCTGACCCGAGTTCCATAATCACATTGTGATGGCATTGTGATGGCATCCTGACACACCATCAAGTCAACCTAGTTAGGGACTGTCAACAAAGGGCATGATGACAATATTCAAATTTCTATAGCTCTTACACCAGGTGACATAGCAACCTAATTTCAGTTGTCTGTTATTCCTTACATAGAGAGGCAAGTTGCACATGCTTTGGTTTTCGCAAAATGATCCCAACTTTTCTTTAAATATATATATATTTATACAAAATCGCTTAAAATTCAATAGCTCCTTGACCATGTGACCTAGACACCTCAAACCAACGTTGGAGTGTTCACAGGGTAGGGACACACATCGCACACTCTTTGGTTTTCTGCATTTAAAAAAATATATATTTTACCTTAATTTATTAATTCTAATCTTTAGTTATAATTTCAATAGCTACTTGATCACATGACCTAGGCACCTCAAACAAATGTTTAATTGTTCACAGGGTAGGGAAAAACATTGCTGCTATTCCTTACATAGAGAGGCAAGTTGCACATCCTTTGGTTTTCTCAAAATGATCCCAACTTTTCTTTAAATATATATATATATTTATACAAAATCGCTTAAAATTCAATAGTTCCTTGACCGTGTGACCTAGACACCTCACACCAATGTTGGAGTGTTCACAGCATAAGGATATAAATTGCACACCCTTTGGTTTTCAGAAAAACTATTTTGTTTTATTTTACCTTAATTATTTGTAAAATGTTTGATTCTGAATTTCAATAGCTGTCACGTCCTGACCAGCAGATGGAGCTGTTGTAGTAGTTTGGGGGTCAGGACGTGGCAGTCTTGTGGGTGTGTTTGAATGTTCTGTGTGTCTTGTGACTCCTGATCAGGAACAGCTGGGGATCGTTGTTCCTGATTGGGAGTCATATATGTAGGAGTATGTTTGTCACTGGGGTTTGTGGGTGGTTGTTTTTGCACTGCGTTTATAGCATGTAAAACTGTTACTGTTGTCACCTTTATTGTTTTTTCAAGTGGATGCTTTACTCTTTTTTGGTAATAAAAAACCATGAGTATTCACATACCTGCTGCGCCTTGGTCCATTTATGAAGACAACCGTTACAATAGCTCCTTGGTCACATAACCCTCTGCTTTTCCCATAAAGCGCTTACGTGATTTTATATAAATATTGGAAAAAGGAGACAGGTTAAAGAAGGATTATTAAGCCTTGAGAAAATTAAGACATGGATTGTGTATGTGTGCCATTCAGAGGGTGAATGGGCAAGACAAAATACGTAAATGCCTTTGAACAGGGTATGGTAGTGGGTGCCAGAACTGCAACGCTGCTGGGTTTTTCACACTCAACAGCAACTCAATATTAGGAAGGTAAAGGAGGATACCTTGTCAGTTGTACAACTGAATGCATTCAACTGAAATGTGTCTTCCGCATTTAACCCAAACCCTCTGAATCAGAGAGGTGCAGGGGGGCTGCCTTAATCAACATCCACGGGACCTGGGGAACAGGTGCCTTACACAGGGGCAGAATGACAGATTTGACCCCTTTTAGCTCAGGGTTTTGATCCAGCAACCTTTTAGTTACAGGACCAACACTTCTACCAGCCAGGCTACCTGCCACCCCTGGTATCCTTAAGCTTTTGTATACTCAGCGTGTATACTCATATGTGTGTGTGTGTGCACAAATTTGTTTACATCCCTCTTAGTGAGCATTTCTCCTTTGCCAAGATAATCCATCCACCTGTGTGTGTCTCTGTGTGTGTATGTGTGTTTGTATAAGTAGAAACAAAGAGATAGAGGAGGATCAGAGGGAGCATTCCTAAGATCACACTGTACACCAGGTAGGACAGACTGACCCTAGCCGCCCGACACATACTGTAGGCTATTGCAGCATAGATACTGGAGACTGAGACAGGGGGGATGGACCAACACTCTGGCCCTGTCCAAAATTACTCCTGGACAGGACCAATCAGGCAGGATAAACACCACCAACTTGCCAAAGCACAGCCCCCACACCAGTCAAGAGAAATCAACAACCACTAACTTACTACCATGAGACAAGTTTGAGTATAGACCAGGAAGATCTCCCCCACAATGCACTAGCCCTAGGGAGGCACGAAACCGAACAGGAAGATTACGTCAGTGACTCAACCTGCCCAAGGGAGTCGAGTATAGTGAACTAAACCTGGCATGAAGTGATGCGCCCTCTTAGGGATAGCATGAGAGCGAGCGAGCAGGCCAGTGACTTGGCCTCCGTAATAGTGTCAGAAGCCCAGGAGAGAGTGGAGAGCCGGCCAGGCAGAGACAGCAAAGGTGGTTCATCTTGTCAGTGCCTTGCCGTTCACTTTCACACCCCTGAGCCACACTACACTCAATCATAGGACCTACTGAAGAGATTCAGTAAAGACTTAAAGGTTGAGACCAAGTCTGCTTCTCTCAAATGGATCGGCAGACTATTCTTTCAAAATGTATCTCTATAGGAGAAATCCCTGCCTCCAGCTGTTTCCTTTGAAATTATTGAGACAATAAGGAGGCTTGCGTCTTGTGACCATAGCGCACGTGTAGGTAAATTATGTATGGCAGGACCAAATCAGGGAGTAGGAACAAGTCCATATGATACTTTATAGGTTAATAGTAAAACCTTGAGATAAGCCCTAGCTTTAACAGGAAGTCAGCGTAGAGAGGCTAGCACTGGAGTAATATAATATGAGATGGTTTTTGAGTCTGGCTCTGATTATTCAAATGTAGTGATGGATGTTCCAGGAGTTTCAGATGAGTGCAGCTGAGCTGAAGGCACTGAAGACAAGGTCCCCAGTGGCCAGGAGTCTGGTGTTGGGGGTATTAAGGAAGCCAGAGCCAGACGAGTAGAGTGAGTAACAGGGGATTTAGGTGTGCAGCATATCAGAAAGGTAAGAAAGCACCAGAACATGAAGAGATGTGTAGGTGAGCAGTGGAGTCGGTGGAGAGTGGATGTGATGTTTACCCAGGTTTTGGTGCGTATGTAGGGAAGTTTCGGGTTCCATCGGTGGGAAATAAAGTATCCAAGGATAGAGCGAACAACAACAGTCTTTTAAAGGTAGACAGCGTTCAGACAATGTGCACAAAGGTGCGAAATGGTTTATACAGCCTGCCTGCAAAGTTCTCCAACGGTCTACAGCCTTACTTTAAACCATAACATCAGATAAGGACCCAGAGGAGGGAGAACACTACATTTTCCCTCCCCCTGCCAGCCCATCTGTCACGGGCTGGCTCGAGGAACAACAGGAGAGGTAGAGTCAGGCGCAGGAGACAGAGAGAGTTCGTGACCACACTTCTTTATTGGAAGCACTGTACGTGGTCGACAAGGTATAGGGGCGCAGCCCTGAACGATTCTGCGGTGGTGTACACAAATAAAACAAACCACTGGCAGAAGGGAAAAATTCAGTACACGTTCTTTACGAACACAAAACCCGGACAAGCAACACAATCACGTACAACCACATACATCCTACGCTAACCTAAATAACCCCCCCTTACTAATGACTAACCCAAAACAGGTGCGTGCCTACCTAGACCTAACCAAACGAAAGTGAAACAAAAAGGGATCGATGGCAGCTAGTAGGCCGGCGACGACGACCGCCGAGCTCCGCCCGGCCGAGGAGGGGCGCCACCATCCGTCACTGTCGTGACACCATCAGAATGCCTGCAAACAGTTTGAGCCATAACGGCAACCTCAAAATGGTGTACCCTTCAGGGTGAGCACTGAAGCAACAGAATTGGTTGACAGAGAGGCTATAGAGATGAGCATTACAGTAGTCCAGGTAAGAGGTGACAATCTGACAAACTGTTCAACCAATACTATTCAGAATGCCCAAAACCTGGCGGTCCAACTTTGCAGAGCTAAAAGTCTTATTGTTGAAACTGAGGCAGTCAGAGATGTGGGGCTCTAATGTTGTACTTTCTGGGAAAACCAAAAGGTGTGTGATGTGTGTCCTTACCCTCTGAACACTTCAAAGTTGGTTTGAGGTGTCTAGGTCATGTGATCAAGGACCTATTGAAATTCTAAGTAAAACATGTAAGTAATAAATTAAAGTAAAAGAAAATGTAACAACTTTTCAGAAAACCAAAGCGTGTATAGCTGTTGACCCTACCCTGTGAATGTTCCAAAGTTAGTTTGAGGTGTCTAGGTCACATGTTCAAGGAGCTATTGAATTTTTAATTATAAAAAAAAATATATATATATATATAATTAGGAATAATTTCATGACAAATCTAAAAGGGTGTGGAACATGCCTCTCTACATAAGGAATATTGGACAGATGAAACTAGGTTGTTAAGTCACGTGGTTGTAGAGTTATTGAAATTGTGTAAGCGCTTTATGGGAAAACCAAATGTTGGTTTAAGGTGACTAGGTCATGTGATCAAGAACCTACTGAAATTCTAAGTAAAATAATAATAAAAACAACAGGAAACCAAAGACTGTGTAGCTGTTGTCCCTACTGTGAACATTCCACAGTTGGTGTGAGTTGTCTAGGTCACATGGTCAAGGAGCTAGTGCATTTTAAATTATTTTTTAATGTAGGAATCATTTTAAATGTAGGAATCATTTTATGAGAAAAAAAGTGTGTGCAACATGCCTTTCTATATAAGGCATAATGGACAGTGAAATTAGGTTGCTATATCACATGGTGTAAGAGCTATTGGAATTTGAATATTGTGATTATGCAATTAGTTGACGGTCCCTAACTAGTTGCATTGACGGTTCTCCAGGCAGCCTACACCATTGCCATGTGATTATGAAACTATGGTCAGAATTGGTAAAATAAGACCTCTGCAATGTTGTACACCTTTTGTCCTTCACAAAGAACCTGAGGTATCTAGCTCAAATAGTTTGCGAATTATTGAATTATTATGACTGATTTCCATAATAACATAATGCGATTGAATCATCCTAATTCGATTATCCATTAAAACTGTGAGTTCACCTTTATCCTTGTTAGAGAGCAAAATGCCACTTATTTTAATAATAATGTATTTATCGTTAAATGATATTCGATTATTATGAATGCTCGATCCGGACACCAGAAACAAAAAGTCATAAGATAGTACATCTTAATTATGAAATATTAAGTAATTATTATGTTATAGTAATTCCTAAGTAATTATTAGGAGATACTAAGTCATTATTGTGAGACACTAAGTCCTTATTATGATATACTAAGTCATTATTGTGAGATAGTAAGTCATTATTATGAGATAGTAAGTCATGAAGTTGCACAAACAATTGTTTTGCTAACATATGATGTGGGTCGCTGAAAAGGTTGAAGACCCCTGATTTAACCTCTTGAGATGGGAAAACATGTTCTTTATTGAGTTGAACATGAGCTCTTTATTACAGAATGTTAAAATTAGGTGAAGTAAAGTTACTCTACCTAAACAGCACTCAATTGGTGGAACTACCCAAGTTCTGTAGGTCGGAGAGCTAACTATGTATCTATTGTTTCTCTCTCATATTCTGCCACCACTTCATTAAGAGAAGCTATTTCAATCTGATATTTCTCCTATGGTAGATTGTATAGATATATAGACAACATTTCCATTTTAGAGCACTTCGACAGACTTTTTACCTAGTTTGCTCTGGGATTCGAACCAGCGACCTTTCCATTTGCTGGTCCAACGCTCTTAACTTATAAATATTGGGCCAGCAAGATATGACCCCTCTCTATTATAACATAACAGTCACACATTGTAGCAAACTGACGGAATGTTAGGAGATTCACTGGAATCTAACATATAATACCATGATGTATGTTTAAATTCTAATAAATAACCAATAAAATCAACACCGTAAAAAAAATGTCGCTTTTTTAATTCATGCTTTTATTAAAGCTGAACAGTACTTTGCTCCCAGGTACCATCTCCTGCCGTTGTGCCCTAGATCAAGGCACTTAACCCATAAATGGTTCTTCATCCAAGGGGTGCTGATCCATGGCTTTCCCTGTGCCTCTCAAATTGTTTCATCATGTTGAGTTGGGAGATATCTTGTAGGTCTAGGACAGGAGGGTGGTGGAACTGACCAGCGATGTGTTCAACTTGGATAAAAATGAGAATCTCTGGTCTGTGGAGCCACTGATTGGGGGGAGGACTTGCTCAACTTCTTGCTTAACTTCTGTTTAAACCATGTTCATTTGGGGATATCTTCTAGGACAGCAGAAGTGGTGATCAGAGTTGAATTCAACAAGGATATTCAACTTGGATAAAGATGAGAATGTCAGGTCTCGGGAGGAGAGTCACTGACCTTATAATGTTTGTTGCCTCGATGAAGAGGATACTGCTGACTTGAGGAGCTTATAATGTTTTGTTGAGGAAATGTGGCCTTGAAGAAGAGGAGGAGGAATTATTGGGAGACACTTTAATTACCAATGTATCTCTAGTGGTATTGTGGCTCCGCCCAGTTTCAGTTCTGAGCAACAGGAAGTCAGGAATGCTGAAAGAATTCACTGTGTATCTTTATCTTTACAAGTGTGTTGCATGTTCACTAAATCCTCACATTTGGACACAAACATGTGGATAATGTCACTTCTTTAAAGTGGGGACATATATAATAGCACTGTAGAACATAAATACATTTTTAAACATTCTTTACCCGGTCTTAATTCTCTTCCAGATGCCTGCCTTTTTCTTGGGTTTGGTGGTTGACTGATTTCTCAGCCACCTCTGAAATCCCCTGCTGGCTCTCTGGTCCCCACTGCTGGCTCTCTAGTCCTCCCAGCTGGCTCTCTGATCCCTACTGCTGGCTCTCTGATCCTCCCAGCTGGCTCTCTGGTCCCCCCTGCTGGCTCTCTAGTCCTCCCAGCTGGCTCTCTGGTCCTCCCAGCTGGCTCTCTGATCCCTACTGCTGGCTCTCTGGTCCTCCCAGCTGGCTCTCTGGTCCCTACTGCTGGCTCTCTGGTCCTCCCTGCTGGCTCTCTGGCTCCCCCGGCTGGTCATGTACAGACCCAGCGAGCCCTTGGTTTACCTTCTGGCCCGTGGCCCACCCCAGCAACTGTTGACCGTGGTTGTAGTCAGATCGAAACTGGTTGATGAACTGGGTGCTGAACTTCTTGATTTGCCCGTCAGCCCTGTACATGTGACTATTACACTTCTAATCTAATGTAATCAGCCTCCAGATTCATCTCCTCCAGTCATTTATCCACCTGTTCTTTTAGGTGATGTTCCTTCCTCCTCTCCTTGTCCTCTTTAATTTTCTGTTGAGTCTGTTTTGTAAGCAGGGACTGCTCTCTCAAATGCTTATTGAAATACTCCATCTTCTTTCTTTTCTCCTCAGCTTTCAGCAACCCCTCCCTCTTCTCCCTCTCTCTCTGCCCAGGTGGTGAAGGATGTTATCGCTCCTATGCCTCAAGGGATGTCTGGGAGGGGAGAAGCAGAGGTCACATTTAACATGCGTCCAAAATGGCACCGTATTCCAGGGATTAACACGGGTAACCACCCTTCACATTTCCCGGGACCACCCTTCACATTTCCCGAAAATAAAATGACAAGACCCGGGAAATTACAACATTTCCCCCCGATGTCGCACTAATGCAATTCAACCAAATACACAACATGTGCAGCAGCAGATTGGCAAAACATAAAATATCCCATTATCCAAACAGGTTGGAAGCCTTGAACCTAGCATATTTACTTAATGTTGCAGCCTGGTCTTATTATCTAGATGTAACGTAATAAATGTACATCCGACACTCAAATTAGTCTGATTTGTTACATGTATGGTTATATAAGACAGATGTTTACTGAAGGCAAAAAACGAAAAAAGGGTGGTTGTTCGGGGTGGATGTGTAGGTGTATAATACGAACATCTACCCACAAACAAGTTGCACGTTTGAATCTCATCACGGACAACTTCAGCATTTTAGCTAATTAGCAACCTTACAACTTCTTAGTGCTTTTGAGCTACTTTGCAACTACTTCCCATTTTAGCTAACTCTTCCTCTAACCCTCACCTTAAAAAAACATTTAACTTAACTCCTAATCTTAACCCTAACCTTAATAATCCATATCCTTAACTCTAACCCCTAACCTAGCTAATATTAGCTAGTTAGCGTTAGCGGGCAAGCCGCCTAGCTAGAATTCGTAACATATCATACTGTAATGACCTGACTAGATCATGAAGGAACAATTGTCCAGACAGAGGATGGAGTTAACGAATGGACGGTTTATTTAACACAGGCTACTGTTTGGCCGTAGCCCACGCCAAATAAATGAAAGGTACACTACAAACCAACCGTGACCTTCTCTTGTGAAGCCCAGACGTAAGAGAGAGAACAATGGCTAAACCCGGTCTTAACTTCCAATGCTCCATCCCCCTGCCCAACCCCCCTTCACGCCACTCCGCCAACCACCAGGCTGCCCGGTATCCGAACATTCCAGGCATTCCCGTGATTGGCAGATAGCAGGTTGATTGGCATGACCCCGCGAACACTGGTAAGTACGACACAACCCACTAATAGCCTAACACATAACCCACAACTGTCTGTGCGGGTCGCTACACAGCCCCCCCACCACAAAGTCCCTCGTCACCGAGGGAACAAACAAAGTCTCTGAAGCGACCCGGAGGTCTCCTTTGCCTGCGTGGCCGTGATGGTCGCAGAGTGTCCAGATGTGAAACAGGGGGCTCCATCCGTGGCAGGGGGCTGCCCCTCTGGGACCCAGGGGATGAAGGAAGGGATATGGGAGACAAGGAAGCGGGAACGGGGAATACAGTCCGTGGCACCGGGGAACCACGCGGTGACACAGGGAGGGAGACAGGGGGAGTGGGCCGTCTGGAGCCTTGTCGACGGCACCTGGGGGTGGGTGCCTGGAGAATGTCCTTGCCAGAGAGGGGAATTGTGGGGGTCCCTGGGGTTTGGGGAGAAGCGGCCCCTCTGCATGAGGCTAACCTGTCCCGGTGCAGTGCCACCTTTCTCCCCCTGGAAGGAAGCTGCACCCGGTACACAACCTCCCCTACCCTCTCCAGGATGCTGCAGGGCCCCACCCAGTGACTGTCCAACTTGGGGCATCTGCCTTTTTTCCTTAGGGGGCTGTAGACCCAGACCAGCTCCCCAGCCACAAAGTGCCTTCCTCGGGTGTGCACGTCATAGTTCCTCTTCTGCCTCACACCTGCATTCACCAGCTGCTCTCTGGCGAAGTTGTGGGCTGTCTCCAGGCGGTCCTGGAGTCTCCGGGCATACTCCGGCCCCGGGGGAACATGAGGGCTATCCAGGGGACGGCTATCCAAACGCCATCTCCGCAGGGGTGCGGATCTCTCTCCCCAGCATGAGGAGGGCAGGCGTGCAGGAGGTGGAATCTTGGACAGCGGAACGGCCAGCTGCTGTCCAAGCGTTTTGTTGAAGCGCTCCACAAGGCCATCACTTTGAGGATGGAGAGGAGTAGTGCGGGTCTTGTGCATACCCAGCCTCTCACACATGGTGGCGAACACACGGGACTCAAAGTTTCTGCCTTGGTCGCTGTGGATGGACTCCGCAGCTCCAAACCTGCTGAACATCCCCACTGTCAGGGCGTCGACGATGGTCTCTGCCTCCTGGTCAGGCAGAGCATAGGCCTCAGGCCATTTTGTGAAATAGTCCATAGCCGTGAGCACCCAGCGGTTTCCACTGTCTGTGGTGGGGAATGGCCCAACTACATCCACTCCCACCCTCTCCATGGGAGCCCCCACTGGGAACTGTTGGAGCTGAGCATGAGAGCGGCCTTGGGGGCCCTTTCTCGCTGTGCAGTTGTCACAGCGGCGGCAAAAGTCCTCCACATCCCTCTTGTGCTGCCCCCAGTAAAAGCCCTGACGGAGGCGGTGGAGTGTTTTTGTGACCCCAAAGTGTCCAGTCCCCACCCCCCCATGAGTACTCTGGAGCACCGCCTCCCGGAATGCTTTTGGGACCACCACTTGCCACCTCTCCTCTCCCGTAGCTGACTCCTTCCATGCCCACTGTAGCACGCCATCAGCCAGCCGCAGTCTCTCAAACTTTGACCACAACCCTTTGGTCGCGAGTGAGAGCGCTGTCACCTCTTCCCATGGTGGCCTCACCTGTGCCTCTACCCACTGTAGCAGTGGCTGTAGGTCTGTGTCCCGTCCCTGCTGCTGCCCCCATTCAGCCACGTCGACAGTCTGCAGCTCACAGCAGACAGGGCCGCTCACCCGACACACTGTGGCACAGACCCCCTCCTCTGCACTCAGCGCTCTCTCCCGTCCCTCTCTCTGTTCACAGTGGCGGCAGCCATCTGCAGTACAGGGCCGACGGGACATGGCGTCGGCATTGGAGTGGCGTGCCCCTGCCCTGTGCACCACTGTGAAGTCATACAGCTGAAGCTCCTCCAACCAGCGTGCCACCTGCCCCTCTGGTTCTCTGAACGACATGAGCCACTGGAGAGCAGAGTGGTCAGTCCTCACAGTAAATGGCAGGCCACCCAGGTAGTACTTGAAGTGTTTGATGGAAGCCACAACAGCCAAGAGCTCCCGCTGGGTGACACAGTAGCGGCGCTCATGTTTGTTAAATGTTCTGCTGAAGTACGCCACCACTCTCTCCCCCTCTGGACACACCTGGGCCAGCACCCCACCCATGCCCACATTGCTCGTGTCTGTGTCCAGGATAAAGGGCAAGGTGAGGTCAGGGGGGGCGAGCACAGGGGCCTCGATCAGTGCACATTTGAGGGTGTTGAAGGCCTCCTCACACTCCCCTGTCCAAGTGAAGGCCTTGTCCTTCGGCAGCAGGCGGTTCAGGGGAGCAGCGACGCTTGAGAAGCCCCGTACAAACCTCCTGTAGTACGAGGCCAGGCCCAGGAAGCTCTTCAGCTGATGCTGGTCGGTGGGGGTGGGCCAGTCTCGGACAGCCCCCACATTGTCCTCCATGGTGCTGATCCCCTCCTTCCCCACTCTGTGGCCCAGGAAGGACACCTCTCTCCTCATGAAGTGGCACTTCTCGGGGTGGAGCTTCAGACCTGCGGCAGCCACCCGCTCCAGCACACTCCGTAGCGCCACCAGAGCTGACTGGAAGGAGCTGCCATGGGCCAGGATGTCATTGAGGTATACCAGACACTGCTGTCGGGGGATGCCATCCAGCACCCTGTCCATCAAACGCTCAAAAGTAGCTGGAGCGTTGCACAGGCCGAAGCACAGGACCTTGAACTGCCAGTGTCCTCTGTTAGTGGAGAACGCAGTTTTGGCTCTGGCCTCTGGGGAGAGGGGCACCTGCCAGTAGCCACTGCGGAGGTCTAGTAAGGAGAACCAGGAGGACCCCCTAACCAGGTCCAGCGACTCATCGATACGTGGTATGGGGTATGAGTCCTTCCTGGTTACCTCATTCAGCCGCCTGTAGTCTGCACAGAACCTCAGCTTGCCCCCCTTCTTAGGAACCATGACAACCGGCGCCGCCCAGGGGCTGTCTGAGGGCTCGATGAAGTCTGCCCGCTGCATCTCCAACACAGCCTTGTCTGCCACCTCCTGGCGTGCCAGCGGGATACGACGGGGACGCATCTTGATGGGTCGAGCATCACCTGTGTCGATCTCATGCTGCACCAGATGAGTCTGACCCACCTCTTCCTCACTCAGCGCAAAGCTGTCTCTGAATTCAAACAGCAACTGCCACAACCGTTCCTGCTGCTCAGGGTCAAGACCAACACAGTTCCTCCCCCATATCTCCCTCACTGCAGACAGTGTCCTCTCCTCTCCCATCTGGGGTAGCTGGGCTGGGGGGGGTGCAGCCCGGGCTCACGGAGGGCTGTGTCGTGGGGGTAGCTGGGGGAATGTAACACACAGCCGTAGGTGACAGGGGGGCTGGGGAAAAGTCACATACAGATGTGGGGGAGGGGGGGCAGCCATGAGTCTCTGCTGCTTTAACTGTTGGAGTAAAGGGTTTGTTGGGTTGAGTGTATGTGATATTAGGGGGGGCCATGATGACTGCAGGCCCTCCCTGGAAGCTCAGTGTGCCCCCATTTAGGTCTAACTGGCAGCCTGTGTTCCTAAGAAAGTCCAACCCCAGGATACAAGGGTCCTGCACAGCCGCCACCCACACGGGATGACGCACAGTCCTGCCCCCTACTGTCAGAGTCATTATTCCCTTCCCTTTCATGGGTGCCAGCTCACCTGTGACTGTGCGGAGCTGCACAGTTGTGGGCTCACACTGAATCCAACCTGGTACAATATCTGGCCTCACCAGGTGTAGTGGCTTCCTTTCCTCTTTACCATAGCCACTGCCCAAGCCTGAAGCGGGGTTGTTTGGTACGCATACAGTCCACACTCAAGGTTTCCAAAAAGCCAAACATTCAATGTGATCCAGGGATATGGTGCAACAAAAATGTTTATTCTTCTTATATCTAACAGGAAAATGAATATCCAATCAACTTAAAACATAGGTTACTTGATATGGAAAATACACAATATGACCTGTCTGTATGTCTGTATGTCTGTATGTCTGTATGTCTGTATGGTCAAAAAACTATACCGCTCCCGCGTCTAGCAAGGACTCCTCCCCCCAAAGGCCCAACTTCCTGCTTTTATCCTAACACACTTACTGCAGTACAATGAATGGGCAAGAGGGGGGGGACAAAACTAAGTTACACTAACAACAAATGAATACATCTCAATCAGGTAAATATAAATCATAAAGGTACGTACCTAATATTTCATCATATACATTCATATTTACACAAATATACATGGAGCTCTGAATGTTCTGTCTTTTATACAAATATGTCCAAATCGGCTCTAACATACCGGCCCCTAATTGTTGACTGCACTGAATGGACAACAATTACTTAATATTCAAACGTAGAGCCAATATACAAAACATTCTATACCAGAGCACTATAACAGTTCATAGCTATATACAAATTTACAATGTGCCATATAGGAAAATAGTCCGTAGATCTCAGTCTGAGTTGAAGTGTTCAGGTGTTCAACTTCCAAAAATGTCAAGAGTATGACGTCCAAAAAATGTATGACTACGACATCAAAGAATGTAAGAGTACAACATCAACGAATCAGAGGTGCACGTGATTCAAAGATGGAGTACTGTGTGTGTGTGTGTGTGTGTGTGTGTGTGTGTGTGTGTGTGTGTGTGTGTGTCTCACTCCGCTGCCTCCAGGAGCAGACAGAGTTTATTGATAGGTCTCTGTAAGATATTGGTCTTGGTCTTAACCATGACGCTCCGTACAAGACCTTTGGCCCCTGGCAAAGCCTCCACCACACGCCCCATTAGCCAAGAGTTCCTAGGGGCGGTGTCGTCGACGATGACCACAAGGTCACCAGGACTGAAGTTTCTCTTAGTTTTGTTCCACTTGTTCCGCTCCTGCATAAGTGGAAGATACTCCCTGATCCATCTCTTCCAGAAGAGGTCAGTAATATATTGTACTTGCTTCCATCTCCTTCGTGAGTATAGGTCGCTTCTCTGGAATAGTCCTGGTGGCAGGACTGGCTTTGCTTTCAGATGAAGCAGATGGTTCGGAGTCAGGGGTTCTAGATCATTAGGGTCATTTGTTACAGTTGTGATTGGTCTGTCGTTCATGATTGCCTCAACTTCACACAAGGCTGTCTGCAAAGCCTCATCATCCAGTACTTGCTCTTTAAGGACTGAATAGAGGATCTTTTTCACCAGTCGGATCAACCTCTCCCATACCCCCCCATGGTGGGCTCCAGAAGGAGGATTGAATGACCATGTCACTCCTTCCTTCAGTAATTCATTTTGAATCTTGTTGTGATCCAGCTCTTTCAGAGCTTCTCCTAGCTCTCTGTGTGTTCCAACAAAGTTGGTGCCATTGTCTGTTCTGATACTTGTGACTGGGCCCCTTCGACAGATGAACCTGCGCAGGGCATTGATGCAGGAATCAGTATCCAGATAACTAGCAACTTCTAGATGGACAGCTCGACTCACAAGGCAAGTAAAGATCACACCATACCGCTTCACATGAACGCGGCCTCGCTTCACCTCTATGGGGCCGAAGTAATCTATGCCCACATGGGTGAAAGGCGGCAAATCAGGTGACACCCGATCTTGTGGAAGGTCGGCCATCTTCTGTTCTCCAGCTCTAGCTTGCATCCGCCTGCAGAAGACACAGCTCTTAAGGATCTTCCTTGCTAAGGAGTTGGCACAGGGTATCCAATATCGCTGGCGAAGTCTAGAAAGCATGTGACCTCTCCCAGAGTGGCCAACCTGCTCATGGATGTGGAGTAAGATCAGTCTGGAGATGTAGGAGTCTTTGGGTAGGATCATAGGATTCTTTAGTTCCGTAGGCATAGCAGCTTTGCTTAACCTTCCTCCCACTCTCAGAATGCCATTGTCAACAATTGGATCAAGCTTACAGATTGAGCCATTTCTCTTGGCACATTGTTTTCCTTTCACAACTAGTGCAATTTCTTGTTTAAAGTGCTGTCGTTGCTCAAATCGAATGATGGCCTTTTCTGCTTCATCTAGGTCATCCACAGACAGACTTTCTTTTCCAAATGTCAGTTTGAACTTGTCAATTTGTTCCTTCAGTGAGTTTGTCAGACTCTGATCTGAACCTGGATCAGTTTGTGTGAGAACTTTCCTTTTCTGGCTTAACTGTAGAAGTCGTCTCTTCAGTTTCAGCATCCAGGCAACTGCTTTCTTCAAGCTGTTCCATGTTGAATAGTACTCAATCAGTTTGCTGGTCGGACTCTTTTCTTCCACACATATACTGTTTACGATAACGTCTTTTCTCACCTCTGGGTCATCCGAAGGGATTGAGCCAAGCTCCTCGGGGACTTTTGGCCATTGTGTTTCTGTTTTCTCCAGGAATTCTGGTCCTTTGCGCCATCTCTTTGAGTTCAGGAAAATTTCAACATGTAATCCTCTTGAAGCATCATCGGCTGGGTTGTGTTTGGAGTTCAAATACCTCCACTGTTTTGCTTTCGATAGGTCACGGATCATAGCAACCCTATTAGCCACAAAGGTATGGAATCTCTTGGTATCGTTGCGGATGTATTTTAGCACAGACTGGCTGTCTGTCCAGAAAGTTGACTCCTCAAGTTCAATCTGGAGCTCCAACCTTAACATCCTGTCCACTCTCACTGCCAATGTTGCTGCAGCAAGTTCCAGTCTGGGGATCGTCATCTGCTTGAGTGGAGTGACCCTTGATTTCCCCAGTATGAATGCAATGTGGACCTTTCCCATACCGTTTGTGAACCTAAGGTAGCTTGCCGTGCCATAACCTTGCTCACTTGCGTCACCGAAGTGATGCAGCTGTGCGGTCTTGACTTGACCAAAGTTCTCAGGCATCATACACCTGTCTATCTGGAATCTGGAAAGCTGGTCTAGCTCTGAGAGCCATCTCTTCCATGAAATAGAGTGTTCTTCGGGGATGACTTCGTCCCATCCACACTTTAGCTTGCAGAGCACTTGAAGAATTTGCTTTGCCTTTAATACAAATGGGGCGAGGAAACCTAATGGATCATAAACAGAGCTGACAGTATAGAGAATACCTCTTCTTGTAAGGGGTCTGTTCTTGACAATGACTCGGAAGGTAAACACATCTCTTTCAATGTTCCATCGGATTCCAAGTGCTCTTTCAACAGGCAGCTTTTCTCTGTCCAGGTCCACTTCATACTCTCTCTCAGGGAAGTCATGGTTGTATTGATTTACAAGAAGAACCCCCAGGTCGGCCATTGAGATACGATTGGCCATCACCGTAGGACATCCAGATTCTTCTGCCATGGTACAATTGTTAAGAGGACCGTTCATCACCCATCCAAAGATGGTTTTCACTGCATACGGTCCGTTGCCTTGGCTATTTATGATTTGCAAGGGTTCCGTTGCCTTTGGAGCATTTACGCCAATCAGGAGTTCGACGTCGGCATCAATTTCCTTCAACTGAACCTCTTTCAGGTAAGGCCACCTTTTGAGATCTTTCTGAGTGGGAATGTTCTCTGTCACTGGGATTTTATTTTGGGTGTAGACCTTTGGTAATGCAAGAAATGTGTTGCCTTCCACGTTGCCAATCTCTAATCCAGATATCTCAAAGCTCTTGGTAGGACTCTCCTGCCCCATTGTGCGTAGCAGAATTTCAGTCTCACTGCATTTAGCATTCAGCTGCCTCATGAGTCTCTCCGTACAAAATGTTGCCGAGCTACCAGAATCAAGAAACGCATAGGTTAACACAGACTTGCTTCCATTTGCCACCTTTACTTGAACTGGCACAATTGCAAGTGCACAATCTGTACCGGCCCCGGTATCTTCACCAGCTTCCAGTGAAACAAGAGCACTGCTGACAGTCTCCTCCCGCTTTACTGCTACACCACTCATATCTGCCTTTTGAGATCTAAATCTCTCTCTTCCTTCAATGTGCAGGATAGTGGGGTGCTTTCTTTGACAGCTCTGACAGGTCATCCTTCTTTTACATTCTTTGCTTAAGTGTCCTCTCATCAAACAGCCAAAACAAAGGCCTTTTGATCTCAGAAACTCAACCTTGGATTCGTGTGGCTGTGCCTTCACCTGTTGGCAGTCGACCAATAAATGCTCTCCAGCACAAAATACGCATGAGATACTGGGAGCGTCAGAAGGGTAGGTGCCTGGTCTCTTTACTTTTAATGTTTGTTCTTTTAGAGGTTTTTCAGAGTCACAACCTGCCACTACAGCTATTGCAGTGGCAAAGCTGCTTCCCCTACTCTTGGACTTGAACTGCTGTTTAAAGTCAGCTTCTTTTCTGGTTTTTAAAAACTTTTTGTTGGACAGGGGATCTTGAATATCTCCATACAACGGATCCTGCAGTATTTTGGCCTGTTTTTCCATGAACGTCACAAGGTCACTGAACTGGGCCCTCAGGTGTCTTCTCTCTAAAATATCACATGCTGTAGACCTCCATTTTTCCCTTAGTTTGTAGGGAAGTTTTGACATGATCAACTTTATGTTGGAGGGAAGATTAAGCTCTTCCATGTTCTGTAGGTCTTGCATAGCGTTACAGCAACCTCTAAGATAGAGTGCATAGCCACCCAGTCCCTTTCCATCATCCGGTTTGATGTTTGTCCAGTTCCAAGCTTTTTCCATGTAAGCAGTGGTGACTTTGATTTCATTGCCAAAGTGTTCCTTTAACAACCTCTTAGCCTCTGCATAGCCTCTTCTGGCTTCCATATGCAGACAACTACGTACCAGATCCTTGGGCTGACCAGTGGTGTACTGTTCCAGGTAATAGAGCCTATCCTGGTGACTGCTCGTCTTATCTTCTATACCATGTTCAAATGCACGCATGAATGGCCTAAAGTTCAGAGGATCACCGTCAAACATAGGTATCTCCCTAACAGGGAGTGTGGCCTGTTTGTGCTGTAGTACAAGGAGGTCGGCAATTTCATTCTGCCTTTGCATGACAGTAGAGAGGTTATCATGGCTGGTATTATCGCTGATACCCGCAGTGTTGATTCTGTGTTGATTGCTAGACCTTGCTGTTGGCTGCTGAAGGGTGTGGTTCATGACTGTCCTCTGAATAGGTTTTGATGGCTTTGTTGTCGGTTGTTGTAAAACCCTTTGTAGTGGGGTCTTTGGAACTGCACCTAATGCAGCAAACTCAACAGGTGATGGTTCAGGTTCCACATAGACCTCGGGTTCCTGGTTCTCAAAATAAGAGTTCATTCCATCTTCTTGGCTTAGTAAATGGGCTGCCATAGCATGGGATTGAGAAGTTGACTCAACACTCTCCAGGACCTTCAGTTTGGCATTATATGCTGCTATGTCCGTTTCCAGTGCCATTTTCTCCATCCTAACATTCAGTTGAGCTCTCTGTTGTTCCAGTTGAGCTTTCTCCAGTTCCAGTGCATGCTTGTCCTGTAATGATGCTTGGCGAGCTAGTAGAGCTGCTCGTTCTGCCTCAGCTTTTAGGCGTGCAGAGGACACTGAGGAAGCCGTCTTAGAACACTTTGTTTTACTTGATGTTTTTGACACATTGGAAATGCTGTCGTGTGGTTCAATGAGCGTTTGTGGCTCAACTTCAGCTTTTTTCCATATTTCCACCTCTTTCAGGAAATGTTCATAAGTTCTCATTCTTGGTTGATAATAGTTAATGCTCTCCTGGTCCTGTTCCTCCTCTGTGACCAGCTCTAGCACAGATTCATGAGCATTCTTAAAGTCATTGAGAACAGCATCAAATGCTTCAAGACTCTCATTCACAGTTTCAATGTTTCCTCCATCAACAAGAAGGACTTTTATTTCATTCATTTTGCGTGTACACACTCCAAGTTTGCCTCTCCGGGCTGCATAGAGTGAATTTAGATGCTCCTCTGCCATCTCCAGTGGAGTCTTATTTGGGATTTCATCCTCCATCATTCACTTTTAGTTCACTCAATTTACAATGACACAGTTGTTGGTTTGATTGTTAAACATAATGCCCCTTTAGACCTCCTTTAATGCTTTAAAACACAGTCATCTATTTCAGCATATTGACCCATTTTGAATTGAACATGTGCAAGTTCGGCATTTTAGTTGCGTTTTAAACATTTCATCCATTTATACGTTTTGTCCCTTTAATGAAGTTTGAACACACAGTATCATTCGTTGCGTGGATGCATTGCATTTCCACTTTAGGCCAAATATTAGACATATGATTAGGTTACATTGTGCTTAGGATCTCAGTTTTTCCCAAACTTAAACTTCTTAATTGTTTTCACAGCGCTGTGTTTTGAATTCCATTCCCAAGTTTATCAAACATTCCAATTATAAGCACATTTGCGCTTCCATAATATGCATGATCAAACGATCGCATTGAACAGGGCAGCTCATTCATTCGCAGTGGTTACTCACGGCTGGCGAATTCTAGGAGTTCAAGTCCTTCCAAGCGAGCTGTCCTTATGGTACGAATGCAATTACAAATAGAACAATATCCAGCGTGTGTCCGAAACCGGAGATTTCCTTCCGATAGCAATCCTTCACGGAGTTTTTTGACTTGATTGTAGTGGCTTCCTTTCCTCTTTACCATAGCCACTGCCCAAGCCTGAAGCGGGGTTGTTTGGTACGCATACAGTCCACACTCAAGGTTTCCAAAAAGCCAAACATTCAATGTGATCCAGGGATATGGTGCAACAAAAATGTTTATTCTTCTTATATCTAACAGGAAAATGAATATCCAATCAACTTAAAACATAGGTTACTTGATATGGAAAATACACAATATGACCTGTCTGTATGTCTGTATGTCTGTATGTCTGTATGGTCAAAAAACTATACCGCTCCCGCGTCTAGCAAGGACTCCTCCCCCCAAAGGCCCAACTTCCTGCTTTTATCCTAACACACTTACTGCAGTACAATGAATGGGCAAGAGGGGGGGGACAAAACTAAGTTACACTAACAACAAATGAATACATCTCAATCAGGTAAATATAAATCATAAAGGTACGTACCTAATATTTCATCATATACATTCATATTTACACAAATATACATGGAGCTCTGAATGTTCTGTCTTTTATACAAATATGTCCAAATCGGCTCTAACACCAGGGTTACTGTGGACCCAGTGTCCACCAGGGCAGAGCAGGGCACCCCCTACACAGTGACAGGGACATGACAAAAGTCCCCAACACAGGTCCGGCCCACCACGACAACAGGCTCCGTCCGCTTGCCCACGTCTGCTTCTGGGGGAAGTGGAGCCTTGCTTCCCCGTCTGGGCCAGTGGGCACCTCCTGAAGAAGATGGTGGTGGTTGGGATAAAAAGCCAGGGGTCCGCACTACCCGGTCAATGCGGACCCCGAGCCGTTTCCCTGAGCTCCGGGGGACTTGGGGCAATCTCGGCGCAGATGGCCTGTCTGGCCACAACCCCAGCAGACCCGGGGACCACGGCGTGTGTTTCGTTCCACCTGTAGCGACACAGCACGAATGAGTTCTGTCATATCAGCCACGCATGCAGGCTTTTCCGGCTCTGGGCTGCTCTGCCCCCCAGCTCTCCCAGAGGGTCTGCCTCCCTGCGCCCCCACCAAAGACCCAGCTGAAGCCCCAGCCCACACCAGCTCCCTCTCCAAAGCCATCTCCAAGGCTATCTGCAATGACTCATGATGAGCCAGCTGGGTCTGTATGCGCAGCTCCGTAGGAGAAAGCACCTGTATGAACTGGTCCCGTGCTAGCTCGCTCTGCACGTAGGGGGGCATGTGAGCATATGCCCGCCGAGAGAGGCTCTCAATGTCATTAGCTAGCACCCGTAGAGGCTCTCCAGGCTGCCTGCGTCTATTACTCAGTTCGGAGCGCAGCAGCCCGGGCTGTACACACTGTCCATAGCGCCTCCTCAGTGCTCCCACTAAGGCACCATAATCGCGTCTGTCCTCGGGGCTAATCAATATCAAACAGGCCAGAGCATCATCCGTCAGGCATAAAGCCAACTGCAGTGCCCTATCTTTATTCGACCACCCCCTAAAATGAGCTAACAGTTCAAACTGAGCATGAAAAGCTTCCCAATCCGCCTTACCGGAATACTTTGGGGTCTTAACGGATACGGACGCAGCCGGGGGCTGGGCGCCGCCATGTTTGTTTACATCCTGAGCCCCAGATTCCTCGTCCCGCCGCGTCGACGTCACCCCTTCGGTCCGCCCACCAGAATCCGCGCGAAACACATTAGACGAAGCACTCATGCCCGCTTCAGCCGCCATCACTCTAACGTCCTCCCTCAAGCGGCCTCTGGGATCCGACGCCCTGGCGATCTCCTCAGCCAGATCCTCCGACGTCCATGCACACGCACCTCCTTGGCCATAATCGTCCCCTACCTCCACCTTCACTTTTGGATTCCCTTGAAGCATTTTCAACCCCGTTCTCACCTATGTTAGCTAGCCACCGAAGTCAGCTAGCTGGCTAACTTTTATACACGTTTTTACTTCTGACACCAATGTAATGACCTGACTAGATCATGAAGGAACAATTGTCCAGACAGAGGATGGAGTTAACGAATGGACGGTTTATTAACCCAACTTAACACAGGCTACTGTTTGGCCGTAGCCCACGCCAAATAAATGAAAGGTAAACTACAAACCAACCGTGACCTTCTCTTGTGAAGCCCAGACGTAAGAGAGAGAACAATGGCTAAACTCGGTCTTAACTTCCAATGCTCCATCCCCCTGCCCAACCCCCCTTCACGCCACTCCGCCAACCACCAGGCTGCCCGGTATCCGAACATTCCAGGCATTCCCGTGATTGGCAGATAGCAGGTTGATTGGCATGACCCCGCGAACACTGGTAAGTACGACACAACCCACTAATAGCCGAACACATAACCCACAACTGTCTGTGTGGGTCGCTACAATACGTTTTGGAAATTCGTAACATATTGTAAGTTTTGCAAATTCATAACAGACTGTAAAATACTGTTGTAAGTAGAGATTCCGCCTAGTATTTATTATATGAGTGATGGCTTACCAGCCAATCACATGAGAGTTGTTCAGTTATATTTGTTGCGTTCTGGTTTAATAAGCATCAGATTTTGACTGTACATATTGCCACAGCATGGAACCAAGCTCGTTGTTGTTTTGGAGCTAGTTGCTCTAATTGCGTTGTATTATTTACAAGTTGGTGATAAAACGACCAAAGAGAGAAAGTTGTTGTGGCCTTCTTTCCACGCCTCCACGAAATGAGGAGTTGGAGTTGACAGGGGTCCAGGATCATTGATGTAACTACAGTACTGTAGCTAGCTACCATTAGCCAACAACTGTGGTAAAAAGCCAACAGGAGATGTCTGGTCAACTCCACGAAGCACACACAACAATTCAAATTGTAATCCATAACATATATGAAATGGGTGATGGACATCCACAAATTAATACATACCATACGAAACATAAAATGGCATGCTCAATTGAGTGTCTCGGATTTATGTACAGAATAATTTGAAATGCAATGAGACCAGGTGGCAGCCAAATTCACAGCACATAATTGACACTGCCTGAATGCAGTTCTCATCAGAACTGAAAATTCGATCCTGGTCAGACCCAAGCCCAGTGAGCTTTACGCCTGAGCCCAGGTCCGATATCACAGAAATTAAACGAGCCCGAACCTGAGAAAAGGCAGATTTCTCGATAACAGTAGGCTATATTGATTTAAACTGGCGTTGAGAATAACGCAGGGGAGGCGGTGTGAAAAGAGGAGGAACCAGCCATTGTGCCTAGAAAAAGCGCAGAGGGAGGAAAACTCACCTAAATTATGAAAATATTGGAATAAAGTAGGCTAATTCAATTGAAGGCATGTATCAAATTCTTGATTATACTGAAACTCCCAAAGTCATATACAACCGTTTTACTAATTTCCAGCAATAGTCACGTGTGGTCACCAAGATTGTCATTTCAGCCCCGGTTTGGTTGGTACAGCACCATCGCTGCTTTGAGACAAGCTCGGTAAATTATTCAATGTCAGATATTCGTTTTCACTAAACCTCCATTTTGATATTTGCTAACAATTAGTCTGGGGAAATGTTAGTTACAATAAGGTGAGTGCTAAAGATAATCTTTATTCTAGTTTACTCATATATTAGCTGAACATAGTCGCAATTCAAAGGCTCAGACACGAGAGGTTTGTGGCAGGGTCTACAGTCAATCACGGACTATAAAAGGAAAACCAGTCCCTTCGCGGACCAGGATGTCCGGACTAAACAACTTCTTTGCTCGCTTTGAGGACAATACAGTGCCACTGACACGACCCGCTACCAAAACCTGCGGGCTCTCCTTCACTGCAGCCGACATGAGCAAAACATTTAAACATGTCAACCCTCGCAAGGCTGCAGGCCCAGACGACATCCCCAGCCGCGTCCTCAGAGCATGCGCAGATCAGCTGGCTGGTGTATTTACGGACATATTCAATCAATCCTTATCCCAGTCTGCTGTCCCCATATGCTTCAAGAGGGCCACCATTGTTCTGTTCCCAAGAAAGCTAAGGTAACTGAGCTAAATGACTACCGCCCCATAGCACTCACTTCTGTCATCATGAAGTGCTTTATGAGACTAGTCAAGGATCATATCACCTCCACCCTACCTGACACCCTAGACCCACTCCAATTTGCTTACCGCCCCAATAGGTCCACAGACGACGCAATCGCAATCAAACTGCCCTAACCCATTTGGACAAGAGGAATACCTATGTGAGAATGCTGTTCATCGACTACAGCTCGAGACCATGGGTCTCAACCCTCCAAACTCGTTATCAAGCTCGAGACCATGGGTCTCAACCCCGCCCTGTGCAACTGGGTCCTGGACTTCCTGACGGGCCGCCTCCAGGGGGTGAGGGTAGGTAACAACATCTCCACCCCACTGATCCTCAACACTGGGGCTCCACAAGGATGCATTCTCAGCCCTCTCCTGTACTCCCTGTTCACCCACAACTGCGTGGCCATGCACGCTTCCAAATCAATCATCAAGTTTGCAGACGACACTACAGTGGTAGGCTTGATTACCAACAACAACGAGACGGCCTACAGGGAGGAGGTGAGGGCACTCGGAGTGTGGTGTCAGGAAAATAACCTCACACTCAACGTCAACAAAACAAAGGAGATGATCGTGGACTTCAGGAAACAGCAGAGGGAGCACCCCCCCTATCCACATCGACGGGACAGTAGTGGAGAGGGTAGAAAGTTTTAAGTTCCTTGGCGTACACATCACGGACAAACTGAAAGTGTCCAACCACACAGATAGCGTTGTGAAGAAGGCGCAGCAGCGCCTCTTCAACGTTAGGAGGATGAAGAAATTCGGCTTGTCACCAAAAACACTCACAAACTTTTACAGATGCACAATCGAGAGCATCCTGTCGGGCTGTATCACCGCCTGGTACTGCAACTGCTCCACCCATAACCGTATGGCTCTCCAGAGGGTAGTGAGGTCTGCACAACGCATCACCGGGGGCAAACTACCTGCCCTCCAGGACACCTACACAACCCGATGTCACAGGAAGGCCAAAAAGATCATCAAGGACAACAACCACCCGAGCCACTGCCTGTTCACACCGCTACCATCCAGAAGGTGAGGTCAGTACAGGTGCGTCAAAGCAGGGACCGAGAGACTGAAAAACAGCTTCTATCTCAAGGCCATCAGACTGTTAAACAGCCATCACTAACATTGAGTGGCTGCTGCCAACATACTGACTCAACTCCAGCCACTTTAATAATGGAAAAATTGATGTAATAAATGTATCACTAGCCACTTTAAACAATGCCACTTCATATAATGTTTACATACCCTACATTACTCATCTCATATGTATATACTGTACTCTATACCATACACTGCATCTTGCCTATGCCGTTCGGCCATCACTCATTCATATATTTATATGTACATATTCTTATTCATTCCTTTACACTTGTGTATATAAGGTAGTTGTTGTGAAATTGTTAGGTTAGATTACTCGATGGATATTACTGCGTTGTCGGAACTAGAAGCACAAGCATTTCGCTACACTCGCATTAACAACTGCTAACTGTGTGTATGTGACCAATAAAATTTGATTTGATCAGAACATTTTGCTAGCAAGTTATACAAGTGAATTTTGCTCTTCACTTGCATAGTAGCCTGCTTAGTAGCCTTGCCTATTCCCGACCAAACGCTGTAACTTGTCTGATAATCAATCAATATGATTTGCTTTCACAGAATCTGTCTGTATAATATTTGGTTAATTGATCTGTGGCTGGACAAGTGGTAGCTAATTTATTTGTTTGCTCATATATCCCTGATCAGAAACATTTAGCATGTGATAATGAAGTCTAAATCAAGAGTATTATTTATCTATTGACTCATGTAGTAGCCTTATATAGCCATATATAGAGCCGAGTGTAATGCCCTGGCCATAGAGAGGGTTTTTTTGTTCTTTATTTTGGTTAGGCCAGGGTGTTACATTGGGTGGGCGTTCTATGTTCTTTTTCTAGGTTTTTTGTATTTCTTTGTTTTGGGCCGTGTGTGGCTCCCAATCAGGCACAGCTGAAGTTCGTTGTTGTTGATTGGGAGTCACACATAAGGAGCGTGTTTTTCCTTTGGGTTTTGTGGGTAATTGTATTTTGTTAGTGTGTTTTCCTAACAGAACTGTTTCTGGTCGTTTTTGTTTCATTTTGTATAGTGTTCGTTCAGTCAATTAAAACCTCTAATGATGAACACATCCTCCACTGCGTATTGGTCCACCTTTTCCGACGATGACTTCTCTGTTTCATCTGACGACGAAGACAGCCGTTACACGGAGGCTGTTTTCCTGTCGTCCCAATCCCACTGAAACCCAAAATCCTCACTCCTGTCTCGCATGAAAATCCCTAACTTTATTCTATAATCCATAGGTTGCATTATCAAAGCACGTCTCGCCTATGCATGCCAAAATACCGCTATAACATTTCCCCCGGTTCTCTGCGCTGTCTCCTATTGCTCCCCATATGAGAGCTTCGGTAGATAATGTGTGATCAGCAAATGGTATGATATTAGATATGGTATATATTTTTTAACAGAGTTGGTCTCCTTTAAGATACCTTGATATTTAAACAATTTCCTCTCTTCATCTCCCCGTTATTCATGAGCTGATCTGCTATTTCTATAATCATCAACTCGATTTTGCCAAATTGGTGATATTCTGGCGATTTGGTGATTTGTCTTTTGTTTTACTGCGGTGACAAACGCTACAACCTACAAGGGGCGCGCTCTCTGCATCCTGAGCGTGCTCTTTGTCAAGATAGCCTAGCCTACTTTTCCCAGGTATTGAAATGTGGTAGATTTTTGGAAAAATATGAGTCCCTACCATATTCCTTATATAGTGAACTACTTTTGACCAGGGTCGTTGAGATCCCATGGGGTTTTCTATTCTAAATTCACTGTGTCAATAACAGATCAGTTTGACAAGTTTGGTCAATAGTTTTCTAGTGAAACAATGACACAACATGATGACAGGTGTGGAACTAACGTGTGTGTAGAGGAGACTAAAGATGATGTCATAAGGAAAACAGGTCTTACCTATGTTGATGATCTCATAGCCCTCCTCCTCTCTCTGATACATTCTCTCTGTCTTTTTGAGGTTCCTCTTCTCCCACTTCTTATTCACCCAGTGCTCTCCTTCTGATACTTTTATTGGCTGGGGAGAGGTCCTCCTTGTCGTCCTCCTTCTCTTCAGGGTTCTTCTCCTCCTCTTCAGGCTTCTCTAACTCACCCCTCTTGTACTTCTCATCCCTTCTTTCCTCTTCTGCCATCTCCTGCCTCTTTTTTGCCTCTGTCATCTTCTCTTCCTCTGATTAAAGCTATGTGGCCTTCAATGGCTCTCTTTCTCTCCTCCTCTCTCTCTTCCTGCTTCACCTCTCCTCCTCTCTAAGTCTGTCAGTTTCTTTATGTTTTGCAATTTTGATCTGTTGTTTTTTAATCCTGGTCTTCTTGTTGTCGTACCCTCTTCGATCTGTAGTTTTTATCCTGCTCTTCTTGTCGTCGTATCCTCTCCAGCTGTCTGTCCATTGCTAACAGTCTTTCTTCCTTCTTCTATCCGTTCTCTTTCCCCCTTCAATATTTCTAGCCTCTTCTCTTCATGCATATTGAGCCGTTCCTATGCCTCTGCTTGTAAGTCTTCCATTTTAATTCCATCATTCTCCATGCTTACTGTCTTCTGTTAGACTTCATCTCCCTCAGAAAGTGACAAAGATGGAGATGGTGAGTGACAAAGATAGACCTCTCCGTCCCTCTCTAGCTGTACCTTCTCTCTTTCTCTTTCCTCCTCCTCTTCTTCCTCTGTCAGTTTCTGCTTTTCTTTTCTCTTCCTTTCTGTCACTCAATTTCAAACTGTTCTCTGGTCCTCCTCTCTTCTTCTCATTTCCTCCCCCTCTCTCATAATCATCTTCTCTCTCTTCATCTCTTTCCGTCTCTCTTCTTTAAATTCCATCTCTCTCTGTTTCTGATTATCTCTCTCCCTTTCTCCATCTCTCCTCTTGAAGTTCTTATTTCTTCTATCTATGTCTCTTATGTCTCCCTCTCTTCCCTCCTTCTTCACATCAATTTGCTTCTGTTCTTGTCTATCTTCTTCTTCTGTCACTGGTGTAGAGAGGAGTTGGCAGGAGGCAGTCGCCGGTTTAGAACTACTGAATTTATTTAAGCACCATAGATCAAAGCGGGATGAAACCCAAACGCTATTGTGCTCAAAATATATCTTCATAAAACAATGCACAGCGTGAACACAAAGTGCAAAATATAAAGTACTCAGGAAATAGTAGGAGTGATTCCTTTCAGGAAAACAAGTAACATTTACAATGACCGACAAATGACAGAGGGAGTATATATACAGTGATAGAGTGGGGATTGGAACCAGGTGTGTGTAATGATGACGAGATAAGTCCGGGGTTGATGAGTGAAGGGCGTTTGCCAGCAGTAAGTTCGACAGCAGCTAGAATGCCGGCGACGCCCAATGCCTGAGCTGGACAGGAGGGGGAGCCAAAGCAAAGGCTGGTGTGACTTCTGGCTCTGTCTCTGTTTCGATCTCCCTCTCCTTCCTCCTTCTCCTTCCTTCCAACATTAATTGGTGCATGAGACTAATGCAGTGCGTCTTGAGTTTTGTCATCAGCTGGACGACTGTGTCCCCTTTCCTCAGCGGAGGGAGAGAGAGCTGAGGGACGGTGAGTCTCACCTCTGCTCCCTCCCCTCAGACTGACCATCAGATGCAGGTCATCAGTTCAGTAAAAAGGTAAAAGGTCATTATTATGCTCACTCAGCTGTGCCTCACAAGTAATACAACAAATTATCTATTACCAGTGTGATCATAGACCTACATTTGTTAAATATACTTTCTAATTAGTCTGAGAATAACAACATGTGCAGGGAAATTCAAGCACAGCCAATATGCAGTGATAATGTATTGGGCCAATAGGCTACAGAACAAACCTCATTGCTACAGAGCTGTTTTAATTGGTTAATGTAGCATAGGCTTACGTAATTTAAGTAATGTTTAAAACAATCTGAGTGGTAGATCTCGGCATGCTAAATCAACTCAAAGTGATATTGACTCAGAAAAGGTTGGTGACCACTGTTCTATGTCAATTTGTCTCTGTCTTTCCATCACTTTCTTTCCTCTTCTTGCTCTATCTCCACCTCTTTCCATCTTGCATCTTTTCCTGTGTCTTGTTCTCAATCTCTGCCTTCTCCTCTATGTCCATTTGGATCTGTTTCCATCTTTCTCCATCTTTCTCTCTCTCTTCTTCTTGAATACCTTTCTATATATGTCACTGTATTGAGTATAGATCAGTCCCCTGGGACCAGACTATATGTGTCACTGTATTGAGTATAGATCAGTCCCCTGGGACCAGACTATATGTGTCACTGTATTGAGTATAGATCAGTCCCCTGGGACCAGACTATATATGTCACTGTATTGAGTATAGATCAGTCCCCTGGGACCAGACTATATGTATGTCACTGTATTGAGTATAGATCAGTCCCCTGGGACCAGACTATATATGTTACTGTATTGAGTATAGATCAGTCCCCTGGGACCAGACTATATATGTCACTGTATTGAGTATAGATCAGTCCCCTGGGACCAGACTATATATGTCACTGTATTGAGTATAGATCATTCCCCTGGGACCAGACTATATGTATGTCACTGTATTGAGTATAGATCAGTCCCCTGGGACCAGACTATATATGTCACTGTATTGAGTATAGATCAGTCCCCTGGGACCAGACTATATATGTCACTGTATTGAGTATAGATCAGTCCCCTGGGACCAGGCTATATATGTTACTGTATTGAGTATAGATCAGTCCCCTGGGACCAGACTATATATGTTACTGTATTGAGTATAGATCAGTCCCCTGGGACCAGACTATATATGTCACTGTATTGAGTATAGATCAGTCCCCTGGGACCAGACTATATATGTTACTGTATTGAGTATAGATCAGTCCCCTGGGACCAGACTATATATGTCACTGTATTGAGTATAGATCAGTCCCCTGGGACCAGACTATATATGTCACTGTATTGAGTATAGATCAGTCCCCTGGGACCAGACATCAACAGCATCATTCCAGACACCCTGGACCCACTTCAATTTGCATACCACCCCAACAGATCCACAGATGACGCAATCTCTAATGCACTCCACACTGCCCTTTCCCACATGAACAAAATGAATGCCTATGCGAGAAGGCTGTTCATTGAGTACAGCTCAGAGTTGAACACCACAGTGCCCATAAACCTCATCACTAAGCTAAGGACCCTCGGACTAAACACCTCCCTCTGCAACTGGATCCTAATCTTCCTGACAGGCTGCCCCCAGGTGGAGGGAAGGAAACAACACATCCACCGTGTTGACCCTCAACACAGGTGCCCCTCAGGGGTGTGTGCTTAGTGGTTCCAGGACAACAACCTCTCTATCAATGTCAGCAAGACAAAAGAGCTAATCGTGAACTACAGGAAATGGAACACATGCCCACATCCACAAGGCTGTAGTGGAGCGGGTCGAGAGCTTCAAGTTCCTCGGTGCCCACATCACTAAGGAATTGTCATGGTCCACACACCACAACACATTTGTGAAGAGAGCACGACAACACCTTTTCCTCCTCAGGAGCCTGAAAATATTTCTCATGGGCCCTGAGATCCTCAAAATGTTCTACAGCTGAACCATTGAGAGCATCTTGACTGGCTGCATCACCACTTGGTATGGCAATTGCTCGGCATCCGACCACAAGGTGCTACAAAGGGTAGTGCGTACGGCCCAGTACATCACTGGGGCCAAGCTCCCTGCCATCCAAGGACCTCAATATCAGGCGGTGTTAGTGGAAGGCCCTAAAATCGACAAATATTCCAGCCACCCAATTCATAGACCTGTTCTCTCTGCTACCGCACTGCAAGTGGTACCAATGCACCAAGTCTGGAACCAACAGGACCCTGAACAGTTTCTACCACTAAGCCATAAGTAGTTAGTTAAATAGTTAACCAAGACCTTTTTTGCACTTACTCTTTTGACTCATCATATGCGCTGGTGTTACTGTTTATTATCTTTCCTGTTGCCTAGTCACTTTATCTCTACCTATATGTACATATCTACCTCAATGAGCTTATACCCCTGCAAATCTGCTCAGTACTGGTACCCCGTGTATATAGCCAAGTTATCATTACTCATTGTGGATTTATTCCTCGTGTTTTCTATTTTTCTATTATTTCTCTCTTTTTCTCTCCAACGCAGTCTAATTGGAATGAATGGCAGTAGAGGCAGAATCCTGATTTGACTTATGCAGGAAAATACAAGTAAGGCATGTGATATCAGATATTGTGTATTAGAAGTATTGTCAACCTAAAATTATAAATACAGTTTATGCAGGTTTTATACAAAAGTTCTGTATTAACGGCCTTTAAAATATATGTAAAATAGCGAGTGCTATTACATGATACAATATCAGTACTTGTTGCATTACACCTTGTCTAAGTCCTATCATCAGCTGATTTCAGCCAGTGTTTGGCTGTGGATTGACTACATTGTTTGAATGGAATGTTGGAATATTGGCAGTTAATTTGAACAATTAATGGAATCATTCCTCTAAAACTGTCTGGCTAGCTAGCTAACAAACATACAGGGAAGATACATTCCTCAAATTCATTATTTTACACAATATCTTATCAGGGCATTGGCAAACCATGGTTGACCAACTTCCTGACCAAAATGGCTGATCTTTATACCATCATTAGATGGTTCATGACCATTCTAGTATTCTAATTCCTAATAGTATGACCACCATCTCCTCCCTATCTTGGGGGTGTCTGTCGCGGACACCGACGACTTGCTTCTGGACAAGCGAAACACCTTCTTCGCCCGCTTTGAGGATAACACAGTGCCACCGACGCGGCCCGCTACCAAGGACTGTGGGTTCTCCTTCTCCGTGGCCGATGTGAGTAAGACATTTAAGTGTGTGAACCCTCCCAAGGCTGCCGACCCAGACGGCATCCCTAGCCGCGTTCTCAGAGCATGCGCAGACCAGCTGACTGGTGTGTTTAGGGACATATTCAATCTCTCCCTATCCCAGTCTGCTTTCCCCACATGCTTCAAGATGGCCACCATTGTTCCTGTACCCAAGAAATCAAAAGCAACTGAACTAAATTACTATTGCCCCGTAGCACTCACTTCTGTCATCAAGAAGTGCTTCGAGAGACTAGTCAAGGATCACATCACCTCCACCTTACCTGACACCCTAGACCCACTTCAATTTGCATACCGCCCCATTAGATCCACAGACGATGCAATCCCCATCGCACCGCAAACTGCTCTCTCATCTGGAAAGAGAAATACCTATGTAAGAATGCTGTTCATTGACCATAGCTCAACCTTCAACACCACAGTACCCTCCAAGCTCATCATTAAGCTCGAGGCCCTGGGTCTGAACCCTGCCCTGTGCAACTGGGTCCTGGACTTCCTGACGGGTCTCCCCCAGATGGTGAAGGTATTAAACAACACCTCCACTTCGCTGATCCTCCACACTGGGGCCCCACAAGGGTGTGTGCTCAGCACCCTGCTCTACTCCCTGTTCACCCATGACTGTGTGGCCACGCACGCCTTCTACTCATTAATCAACTTTGCAGATGACACAACAGTAGTATTCTTGATTAGCAACAATGACGAGACAGCCTATAGGGAGGAGGTGAGGGCTCTGGAAGTGTGGTGCCAGGAAAATAACCTCTCACTCAATGTTAACAACACAAAGGACACAAAGGAGACTGAAAAACAGCTTCTATCTCAAGGTCATCAGACTGTTAAACAGCCATCACTAGCACCTTAGAGGATGCTGCCTATATACATAGACTTGAAATCACTTGCCCACTAAAATAAATGGAACACTAGTCACTTTAATAATGTTTACATATTTTGATGTATACATACTGTATATTATTTTATTTATATTGACACTTTCTATTTCTGACATTTTTACAATGCAAGTAACCATTGGCTGTACCGTTTACACCTTCTGTAGAGACCCATTAGCAAAATATTGATATATAAAATGAATACTGACATGTGTGGCTGTAACATGATTTTGTGCCATACCACACAGACTCACTAAACACAAATGCTTCGTTTGTAAATTATGTCTGAGTGTTGGACTGTGCCACTGCTATCCGTGAAAAATATTTTAAAAATTGGGAAGTCTGGTTTAAAGAATTTGAAATGATTTATACTTTTACTTTTGATACTTAAGTACATTTCAGCAATTCCATTTACTTTGATACTTTAAATCCTTAAAGAGATGGGCGGGGCTAACTTAAGAGGGTGTGAACAATGCTGAATGGGTGTAGACAAAGGAGAGCTCTCGATTACGTACCAAAACATTCAAAGGCCCTTTTCTCAAAAGTGAGTTCATAAGTTTATCAACTTTCAAAGCAGAATTACTTTCCCATTGTTCCTCAAAAATGCAGTGTATGATATACCATTTTGTAGCTCTGAGTCTCTAACTTTTACCAATGTAAAAAACACAATTTCAAATTTTGATAGATAAGACTGAATCCAGGTGGTGAGTCACAAATAGCAGCACAACATTTCTTAAAATCAAGGGCAATGGTGACATAATTTAGGACCTTTAAGGTTGCAGTGACACATCCATAACCTGAGCGGAAACTAGATTGCATACCTGAGAGAATACTACTGTCAAAACCCACAAAACCTACTGTGGTGGACACGTTTTGTGTCCTCTGTGTCTCTGCAAATACCTGACTATATGTAGCGTGTTGACTCCTGGTTATTGTGTTAGGATGTCCTGTGACTTTGCTCCTTGTTATTGTGTTAGGATGTTCTGTGAACTTGCTCTCAGGAAGGGAACTGATAGAAGAATAACATAAAGAAGGAAACACATTGTTACTTTGGCCCAATGCCTAAATACTATGTGTGCAAGGTCATTATCATCTTACTGCACCATGAGAGCAGAGAAACCTAGTTTGAGTACAAAGTACTGAAGAGGAGCGCCCCATCAGAGCTTCTAACAGACTTATACTTTGACTATTTCGTTTGTTGTAACATCTCTGGCCGTGATAATAGAGATCTGTTAATTTAACCTTGAGTACATAGTGGTAATTTCCACGACACTTCCACGGTAGTAATATTATGGGTAGTATTGACACCTACATAAGGGTGTCAAAACCCACAAAACATCCCACAAAAGGCAAACCATTCCATTACACCATAGCCTACTTGTCAACAGTATT
This sequence comes from Salmo trutta, assembly GCF_901001165.1. Taxonomy (NCBI): domain Eukaryota; kingdom Metazoa; phylum Chordata; class Actinopteri; order Salmoniformes; family Salmonidae; genus Salmo; species Salmo trutta. Next base: position 41,608,664 of record NC_042965.1, on the reverse strand, counting down.
TGTAGAGTTGGGCCTGTCTCCTCCCTGTGTGGTGGAAGTTGTAGATTTTGGCCTGTCTCCTTCCTATGTGGTGGGGGTTGTAGATGTTGGACTGTCTCCTCCCTGTGTGGTGGGGGTTGTAGATGTTGGCCTGTCTCCTCCTTGTGTGGTGGGGATTGTAGTTGTTGGCCTGTCTCCTTCCTGTGTGGTGGGGGTTGTAGATGTTGGCATGTCTCCTCCTTGTGTGGTGGGGATTGTAGTTGTTGGCCTGTCTCCTTCCTGGATGGGCTGCATTCTAAGAAGGATTTAGTCGTTTTTTGCTTTTAAGATCTACACTCTCCTTAGCTGTTCTATTTAAGTCTTTTCAGTAAGAGTTTGTCTGTTCCAAAATATTCTCTTCAAATAGATAAGAGCGTCTGCTAAATGACTAAAATGTCAAATGTAAATGTAAAATAGTGCCCTGTGATAAGATTCAATATCCCTCCAAGGTATTGTAGTCAGAATAGAACAGATATCCTTCCAAGGTATTGCAGTCAGGATAGAACTCACAACAAGCAGAATCAGAACCAGTACCAAGCCATACACAAAATGTGTTTTCATGTTGTTGGAATCAGCAAACTTTGAACATTGAGATATGAAATAAATGATAGTAAAGAAGCATAGAATAAAAGGAGTGAAAGAGACTCGGTTTTATGTCAGAAGTTAATGGTTCTCTGAAGAAAGACAGAAGGCTTTGGAATGTGTTGGGTGGACAGGAGGAGAGCAACGTGTTGATAAGGGGAGACAGATGGACATCTGTGGATTAGGTGAAGGAGGGGTTGAGGTCAGGAGGTGAGGACAGATTCCCTTAAGGGAGTAATAAGGGTTTGATATCCTGTTACCCTCTTCCTGTAGAACCATAAAATGAAAGGATTGGAGAGAAGGAGGAGTGTCTTAAGTGGGATGTATATAACTGTGATGGTAAGAAATGTTTTGCTGTCTGAATACAGCTGTGTCGACCCTTTGGAAAGAATTAAACTTGGTTAAGCTTCTCTAGTGTCCGTGAGTTATTTACTCTGAAAAATAAGAACCTAACAATGTTAAAGCTAATTTAATATTTAGACCAAACAATACTCCACCCCCCCACTCCCACTTAATACTCTGCTCCCCCAATACCCTGGTCTTCCCCCCAATATTTTGCACCCCCCCCCCCCTCAATACTCTGGGCTTCGTTCAGTATTCTTTTATGTTCTGAAACGTTCAATTGAAGGGAAACGGCATTGTACTGAACGAGCAGTTAAAACTTGGAGGGGTTAGGTTGTGTCTGGGGGAACGCTGTCAGCTTGCCACTGCCCTTGAAATACATCACTCATTGCTTCAAGCCACTCCTCGCCACACCCAACTTACTATGTGTTGTATTAGGAAGTTAGTAACATATCCAATTGATCAAGCTGAATTTAAATGTTATAGGTAAATTTCTATTTTGCCCTGTTTATCAAAAGTGTTGGAAAAACTTGTCAATAATCAACTGACTGGCTTTCTTGATGCCTATAGTATTCTCTCTGGTATGCAATCTGGTTTCCGCTCAGGTTATGGATGTGTCAATGCAACCATTGCACTTGATTCTAAGCAATATTGTGCTCTATTTCTATTGACTTGGCCAAAGCGTTTGATACTGTAGACGATTCCATTCTTGTGGGCAGGCTAAGGAGTGTTGGTGTCTCCGAGGGGTCTTTGGCATAGTTTAATAACTACCTCTTGAAAATAAGGGAGAGCCGCACAGATGCATCTGAGCTCCTAGAGTGTGCGGCTCTCCCTTATTTTCAAGTTTTCTACTCCGCTAGCCAGCACCTCGCCTTACTAGGTGTTTGTTTCTTTTTCTTCTAGATTAATAACTACCTCTCTCAAATAGTGCATTCTATAAAGTGAGAACATCTGCTGTCCCAGCCACTGCCTGTCACCAAGGGAGTACCCCAAGGCTTAATACTAGGCCCCACGCTCGTCTCAATTTACATCAACAACATAGCTCAGGCAGTAGGAAGTTCTCATCCATTTATATGCAGATGATACAGTTTTATACTCAGCTGGCCCCTTCCCGGAGTTTGTGTTAAACGCTCTACAAAAACGTTTTCTTAGTGTCCAACAAGCTTTATCTGCCCTTAACCTTGTTCTGAACACCTCCAAAACAAAGGTCATGTGGTTTGGTAAGAAGAATGCACCTCACCCCACCGGTCTGATTAATACCTCTGAGGGTTTAGAGCTTGAAGTAGTCACCTCATAGAAGTACTTGGGAGTATGGCTAGATGGTACACTGTCCTTCTCTCAGCACATATCAAAGCTGCAGGCTAAGGTTAAATCTATACTTGGTTTCCTCTATTGTAATCGCTCCTCTTTCGCCACAGCTGCCAAACTAACCCTGATTCAGATGACCATCCTACCCATGCTAGATTACGGAGACGTAATTTATAGATTGGCAGGTAAGGGTGCTCTCGAGCGGCTAGATATTCTTTACCATTCGGCCATGCAGCCCTCATCCTCCACATACAACACCTGATCTGCCAGTCACATTCTGGCCTCCCAAGTGGCGCAGAGGTCTAAGGCACTGCATCTCAGTGCAAGAGGTGTTACAAGAGTCCCTGGTTTGAATCCAGGCTGAATGTAGCGGCTGCTTTAACTGGTGGCAGGGAAGTCAGACGCATGAGAGCAGAACTAGGCATTAGCCGTAGTAGTTTAATACAAATATTCAAAATGGGTACAAAACCCGACACGCACCAGAACCAAACGTGTAACAAGCACTACATACAAACAATACCGCACAAGGATATGGGGGGAACAGAGGATTTAATAAATACACCATTGTAACGCTCGTCGTCGGGTGATAAGGAAGCGGACCAAAGCGCAGCTGGGAGCGAACACATGTTTATTTAGACACAAATAAACACGTTACCAAAACAGACAAAGAATAGACGAAACGTTAACTTGCTCAAACAAAAGAGGCAACAACCCACAAACATCGTGGGGGAAAAGGAACTTAAATATGATTCCCCAATCAGAGGCAACTAGCGACAGCTGTCTCTGATTGGGAATCGACATAACCCAACATAGAAATATGCCCCAAAGCAAGGCTATACCAAAATATAATATAGAAAATAAACTATAGAAATGCCACACCCTGACCAAAATAGAAGAGTTCACCTGGTCAGGGTGTGACAGTACCCCCCCTCCAACGGTGCGTACTCCCGGTGCACCAACCTAATGTCTATTAGGGGGGGGACCCGGGTGGGCGCCTCACCCTCGGTGGAGGCTCTGGCCCCGGGCGTGTTTCTCCCCCTGCCTCCACCCTAGCCCTACCCCTCTGGCCCGGACTGGACCACGGTGGAGCGGCATGCTCAGGCTCCGGAGCGGAGCCGCCGACCGGAACAGGACTGGTCACGGGCCGGACAGGACCGGGGACACGCACCACCAACCTGGTGCGGGGAGCAGGGACGGGCCGGACTGGCCTGGGGACACGCACCACCGGCTTGGTGCGGGGAGCCGGGATGGGCCGGACAGGACTGTGGACACGCACCACTAACCTGGTGCGGGGAGCAGGGACGGGCCGGACAGGACTGGGGACACGCACCACTAACCTGGTGCGGGGAGCAGGGACGGGCCGGACTGGACTGGGGACACGCACCACTGGCTTGGTGCGGGGAGCAGGGACGGGCCGGACTGGACTGGGGACACGCACCACTGGCTTGGTGCGGGGAGCAGGGACGGGCCGGACGGGACCGGGGACACGCATCACTAACCTGGTGCGGGGAGCAGGGATGGGCCGGACAGGACTGTGGACACGCACCACTAACCTGGTGCGGGGAGCAGGGACGGGCCGGACTGGACTGGGGACGCCTGGCAGCTCGGGACAGTCTGGACAGTCTGGCCACTCCGGCAGTTCAGGCCACTCCGGCAGATCAGGGCAGTCTGGCCACTCTGGCAGTTCAGCGCAGTCTGGCCACTCCGGCAGTTCAGCGCAGTCTGGCCCCTCCGGCAGTTCAGCGCAGTATGGCCACTCCGGCAGTTCAGCGCAGTCTGGCCACTCCGGCAGTTCAGCGCAGTCTGACCACTCCGGCGACTGTTGACTGACGGGCAGCTCCGACGACTGTTGACTGGCGGGCAGCTCCGACGACTGTTGACTGGCGGGCAGCTCCGACGACTGTTGACTGGCGGGCAGCTCCGACGACTGTTGACTGGAGGACAGCTCCTGCCCCGTCAAACAGCCCTTGTGCCCCCCCCTAAAAAATTCTTGGGGATGCCTCTCGGTCTCCCTAAACTCTTCCATCGCCCTGGAAATGCTCCTCCTTAACTCGGCCCATGTCCATCCTTCCTCTTCGTTCCTCTGCTGCTTGGTCCTGGTTTGGTGGGTTGTTCTGTAACGCTCGTCGTCGGGTGATAAGGAAGCGGACCAAAGCGCAGCTGGGAGCGAACACATGTTTATTTAGACACAAATAAACACGTTACCAAAACAGAGAAAGAATAGACGAAACGTTAACTTGCTCAAACAAAAGAGGCAACAACCCACAAACATCGTGGGGGGAAAAGGAACTTAAATATGATTCCCCAATCAGAGGCAACTAGCGACAGCTGTCTCTGATTGGGAATCGACATAACCCAACATAGAAATACGCCCCAAAGCAAGGCTATACCAAAACATAGAAAATAAACTAAAGAAATGCCACACCCTGACCAAAATAGAAGAGTTCACCTGGTCAGGGCGTGACAACCATACGTAAACAGGGAAATATAAAACAGGTGTGTGGGAAAACAAGACAAAACAAATGAAAAATGGAATGGCAATGGCTAAAAGACCGGTGACGTCGACCACCGAATACAGCCCGAACAAGGAGAGGCACCGACTTCGGCAGAAGTCGTGACACTGAATCATTTCCGGCTGTGATTGGGAGTCCCATGAGGCGGCGCACAATTTGCCCAGCATCGACCGGGTTTGGCTGGGGTAGGCCGTCATTGTAAATAAGAATTTGTTCTTAACTGACTTGCCTGGTTAAATAAAATATATGTTTTAAAGTTCCCCAAAGCACACAGATCCCTGAGTCACTTCTCTTTTCAGTTCACTGCAGCTAGCGATTGGAACGAGCTGCAACAAACACTCAAACTGGACCGTTTTATCTCCATCTCTTCATTCAAAGACTCAATCATGGACACTTATTGACTGTTGTGGCTGCTTCGAGTGATTTACTGTATTGTTGTCTATACCTTCTTGCCCTTTGTGCTGTTGTCTGTGCCCAATAATGTTAGTACCATGTTTTGTGCTGCTACCATGTTGTGTTGCTACCGTGCTGTGTTTTCATATGTTGCTGCCATGCTTTGTTGTCTTAGGCCTCTCTTTATGTAGTGTTGTCTCTCTTGTCATGAAGTGTGTGTTGTTCTATATTTTTATTTTAAAAAATTATGCCAGCCCCCATCCCCACAGGAGGCCTTTTGCCTTCTGGTAGGCCATCAATGTAAATACGAATTTGTTCCTAACAGACTTGCCTAGTTAAATAAAACTTTGATACAACTTTTTTTTTAAAGAGAGAGGAGGGCTATGAGATCATCAACATAGTGTGATAAATATTTCTCTTGATTTAGTCTTCATTATTACATGCTAAATGTTTCTGATCAGTGATAAATGAGAAAAATAATACATTAGCTACCACTTCCACTTGTCCAGCCACAGATCAATGAACCAAATATTATACAGACAGATTCTGTGAAACCAAATCATATTGATTGACTATCAGACAAGTTACAGGCTTTTGGTCGGGAGTAGGCCAGGCTACTATGCAAGTGAAGAGAAAAATCCACTTGTTTAACATGCTAGCAAAATGTTCTGATTAGCTACTATATGAGCAAACTACAATAAAGATTATCGTTAGCACTCACCTCAATTTAATTAACATTTCCCCAGCATAATTGTTAGCAAATATCCAAATGGAGATTCAGTGAAAACAAAGATCTGACATTGATTGATTTATCTAGAGGACTTGCTTGTCTCAAAGCAGTGATGGTGCTGAAATGATAATCTAAATGACCCCACGTGACTATTGCTGGAAATTAGTATAACGGTTGTGTATGACTTTTGGGAGTTTCAGTATGAGCAAGAATTTGATACATGCCTTCAATTGAATTAGCCTACTTTATTCCAATATTTTCATCATTTAGATGTGTTTTCCTCCCTCCCTCTGCGTGAACATTCTGAATAGAAGTCTCTGATTGGCTCTGATCAACCAGTTGGCTGTTTATGACATCATCAACACTAAACACTAGTTGTATCTGTCAGACCAGATCTATAGTAATTTCTCTCCGCTTTTTACTTTTGGATGATTGAATGATTCGTAGCAGATCTTGCAACGTGATTGGGTTAATTCGGGACGGTAGGTAGCCTAGTGGGTAGAGCATTGGGCCAGTAACTGAAGGGTTGCTGGTTCAAATCCCTGACCTGACAAGGTAAAAACTGTTGTTCTGCCACTGAACCAGGCAGAAAAGAACTATGCAAGAATTAGTATGCAGAACGCACTGTTCCCCAGTAGGCTGTCATTGTAAATAAGAATTTGTTCTTAACTTATTTAACTGCCTGTTGAATAAAGGTTAAATTGAAAAAAAGCTAAGTGTCACTATCAGCGGACAGCCTGAACTGCTGTCAGTTTCCTCAAATCAAAGTTTATTAGTCACGTGCGCTGAATACAACAGGTGTAGACTTATTAACAGTGAAATGCTTACTTACAGGCTCTAACCAACAGTGCAAAAAAGTTATTAGGTGAAAAATAGGTAAGTAAAGAAATAAAAACAACAGGAAGAAGACAGTGAAAAATAACAGTAGCGAGGCTATATACAGGCACCGGTTAGTTGGGCTGATTGTGTCACAACGGCCTACTAGCCATCACCGATCCATTTTTCCTTTTCCGTTTGTTTTGTCTTTGGTTTTTTCACATCTGGTTTCATTTACTTTAATTTCTGTGTGTTAATTACCCCTGTTGCCTGCTTAGGTTTGTGCGGAATTATTTGTTTCATGTTGCTCGTTGAGGTTGTGCCTCAGTTATGTTCACGTATATACCGATTGTGTATAAGTTTAAGGAGCATTGTTTTTCCTCCTTCCGTGAGTAACTGTGTTCTCTTTTGTCGTGGGGCGTTTATTTGGTATTGTACCTGACCCTATTGTTGTGGACTTGCCTATTAACCTGTTTAGGATAGGGGGCAGTATTTTCACGGCCGGATAAAAAAACGTACCCGATGTAATCTGGTTATTACTCCTGCCCAGAAACTAGAATATGCATATAATTGTTTGATTTGGATATAAAACACCCTAAAGTTTCTAAAACTGCTTGAATGGTGTCTGTGAGTATAACAGAACTCATATGGCAGGCCAAAACCTGAGAAGATTGCATACAAGAAGTGCCCTCTCTGACCATTTCTTGGCCTTCTAAGGCATCTTTATCAAAAACAGAGGATCTCTGCTGTAACGTGACATTTCTAAGACTCCCATAGGCTCTCAGAAGGCGCCAGAACGGGGAATGATGACTCTGCAGTCCCTGGCTGAAAAACAGTAGCGCATTTGGATAGTGGTCGATCTGAGAACAATGAAATGGGCGCGCGCACATGTGAAGAGTCCATTTTACATTTTCAGGGTTTGAACAAAAACGAGGTCTCCCGGTCGGAATATTATCGCTATTTTACGAGAAAAATCACATAAAAATTGATTTTAAACAGCATTTGACATGCTTCGAAGTACGGTAATGGAATATTTTGAATTTTTTTGTCACGATATGCGCCGGCGCGTCACCCTTCGGATAGTGTCTTGAACGCAAGAACAAAACGCCGCTATTTGGATATAACTATGGATTATTTGGAACCAAAACAACATTGGGTGTAAACTAGAAGTCCTGGGAGTGCATTCTGACGAAGAACAGCAAAGGTAATCCAATTTTTCTTATAGTAAATCTGAGTTTGGTGAGTGCCAAACTTGGTGGGTGTCAAAATAGCTAGCCCGTGATGGCGAGCTATCTACTCAGAATATTACTAAATGTGCTTTCACTGAAAAGCTATTTTAAAATCGGACACCGCGATTGCATAAAGGAGTTCTGTATCTATAATTCTTTAAATAATTGTTAGGTTTTTTGTGAACGTTTATCGTGAGTAATTTAGTAAATTCACCTGAAGTTTTCGGTGGGTATGCTAGTTCTGAACGTCACATGCTAATGTAAAAAGCTGGTTTTTGATATAAATATGAACTTGATTGAACAAAACATGCATGTATTGTATAACATAATGTCCTAGGAGTGTCATCTGATGAAGATCATCAAAGGTTAGTGCTGCATTTAGCTGTGGTTTTGGTTTTTGTGACATTATATGCTAGCTTGAAAAATGGGTGTGTGATTATTTCTGGCTGGGTACTCTCCTGACATAATCTAATGTTTTGCTTTCGTTGTAAAGCCTTTTTGAAATCGGACAATGTGGTTAGATAAAGGAGAGTCTTGTCTTTAAAATGGTGTAAAATAGTCATATGTTTGAAAAATTGAAGTTTTGGGATTTTTGAGGTGTTTGTAATTCACGCCACGCCCTATCATTGGATATTGGAGCGGTGTTCCACTAGCGGAACATCTAGATGTAAGAGGGTAAAAGACACTACTTGGACATCTCTGCTCTCCCGCGCTTGACTCCTTCACCTACCTCTTAATACAATAATGCAACAGAATCCCGCACCGCATTATTACGGAGTCAGCAGGAGCTGACACGCTCCCGACATCTATGGAGGAGCGCGTGCAACACCACACGGCAGTATTACACCGTCTGGGGACCGCGATGGATCAGGTGATGGCGACGATGGAAAGATGGGAGAGAGGTTGCCTTCCTCCACCAGCCACACTCCAACCAGTCCCACAATGATCTCCTTCGTTGCCTGGTCCCAATGGAATTCGTCTCGGCTGCCAGGGGTTCCTACTCCAGCTGGAGCTATACCTGGTGGCAACCGTTCACCCGGCTCCTTCGGGAGGTGAGAGCGTGAACGCCCTCATCTCCTGCCTCTCAGGCAAAGCCCTGGAGTGGGCCAACGCGGTGTGGAACGAGGTAGACTCGGCGAGGGACCACTACCAAGAGTTCATCCGCCACTTCCGGGCAGTGTTCAACCACCCACCTGAGGGCCGAGAGGCGGGTGAACATCTGTTTCATCTGAGGCAGGAGACGAGGAGCGCACAGGACTTCGCCCTGGAGTTCCGGACCTTGGCCGCCGGCGCGGGATGGAACGACAGGGCCCTGATCGATCACTATAGGTGCAGTTTGCGCGAGGATGTTCATAGGGAGCTAGCCTGTAGAGACACCACCCTCACCTTGGACCAGCTGGTGGACATGTCCATTCGGCTGGACAACTTGCTGGCTACCCGCGGACGTTCGGATCGGGCCCTGTCAGATTCATCCCGCAGCACCTCCGCTCCAACGCCCATGGAGCTAGGAGGTGCTGCAGCGAGGGCGACCGGAGGAGGAGCCCTTTCCTGCACCAGCTGTGGTCGTAGAGGGCACACTGCTGACCGGTGCTGGAGGGGCTCTTGTGGGAGTCGAGACGGCAGGCCGAGCACTGTTCGGACTCCCCAGGTGAGTCGGCACCAGGCTCACACAGAGTCCCTGTTGGTCACATGTATGTGTTGATTTCCTTTCCTGAGTTTTCCCCTCATTCCCAGCTTAAGGCGCTAGTAGATTCAGGCACAGCGGGGAATTTTATTGACCGCGGTTTTGCGCATAGTTTAGGGATCCCCCTTGTTCGGATTGATAAACCCTTCCCAGTGCACTCTTTAGATAGTCGACCATTAGGGTCAGGGCTAGTCAAGGAGTCCACGGCTCCACTGGGCATGGTTACGCAGGAGGGTCATGAGGACAGAATTAGTCTATTCCTCATTGATTCTCCTGCATTTACAGTGGTGCTGGGGATCCCCTGGTTGGCCTGTCACAACCCCAAGATTTCGTGGCAACAGAGGGCTCTAAAGGGGTGGTCAGAGGAGTGCTCAGGCAGGTGTGTAGGAGTTTCCATCGGTGCAACGACGGTGGAGACACCAGACCAAATCTCCACCGTGCGCATTCCCTCAGAATATGCCGATTTGGCTATAGCTTTCTGTAAAAAGAAGGCGACCCAATTACCACCTCATCGACGAGGGGATTGTGCGATAAATCTCCTGGTATACGCCTCACTTCCCAGGAGTCACGTGTATCCCCTGTCACAGGAGGAGATGGTGGCTATGGAGACATATTTCTCTGAAACTCTGGGGCAGGGGTACATTCGGCCCTTCACGTCACCTGCCTCCTCGAGTTTGTTTTTTGTGAAGAAGAAGGGAGGTCTGCGTCCGTGCATTGACTATAGAGGTCTAAAATCCATCACAGTGGGGTACAGTTACCCGCTTCCTCTCATCGCCACGGCAATTAAATCATTTCACGGAGCACACTTCTTCACAAAACTGGATCTCAGGAGCACGTATAACTTGGTGCGTATCCGGGAGGGAGATGAGTGGAAGACAGTGTTTAGTACCACATCCGGCCATTATGAGTACCTTGTCATGCCGTACGGGTTGAAGAATGCTCCAGCAGTCTTCCAATCCTTTGTATACGAGATTCTCAGGGACCTGCACGAGCAGGGTGTGGTGGTTTATATCGATGACATTCTGGTATATTCCGCTACACGCGCCGCGCATGTGTCTCTGGTGCGCAAAGTACTTGGGTGACTGTTGGAGCATGACCTGTATGTCAAGGCTGAGAAATGCTTGTTCTTCAAACAGGCCGTCTCCTTCCTAGGATATCGCATTTCCGTATCAGGGTTGGTGATGGAGTGTGACCGCATTGCAGCCGTGCGTAATTGGCCGACTCCAACCACGGTAAAGGAGGTGCAGCGGTTTTTAGGGTTTGCCAACCACTACCGGAGGTTTATCCGGGGTTTTGGGCAGGTGGCTGCTCCCATTACCTCAATGCTGAAGGGGGGACCGGTGCATCTGCGGTGGTCGGCTGAGGCGGACAGAGCTTTTGGTCGTCTGAAGGCTCCGTTTACCTCGGCTCCCGTGCTCGCTCATCCGGATCCCTCTTTGGCATTCATAGTGGAGGTGGATGTGACTGAGGCTGGGATTGGAGCCGTGCTCTCACAGCGCTCGGGTACGCCACTGAAGTTCCGCCCCTGTGCTTTCTTTTCGAGGAAGCTCAGCCCGGCGGAGCAAAACTATGACGTGGGGGATCGGGAATTGTTGGCTGTCGTCAAGGCTCTGAATGTGTAGAGACATTGGCTTGAGAGGGCTCAACACCCTTTTCTCATCTGGACTGACCAGACGTAATCTGGAGTACATCCGGGTGGCGAGGAGACTGAACCCTCGCCAGGCAAGGTGGGCTAAGTTTTCACTGATTTAGGTTTACTATATCATATAGACCAGGTTCCCAGAACACTAAGGCAGACGTACTCTCCCGACTGTATGATACAGAAGAGCGGTCCATCGATCCCACTCCCATACTTCCGGCCTCTTGTCTGGTGGCACCGGTGGTGTGGGAGGTGGACGCAGACATCAAGCGGACGTCGCATTCAGAGCCTACTCCACCACAGTGTCTTGCTGGACGGGTGTACGTTCCGCTTGAAGTTCGCGACAGGTTGATCTGATGGGCTCACACGTCACCCTCCTCTGGTCATCCAGGCATCGGTAGGACGATGCGATGTCTTAGTGGGAAGTGCTGGTGGTCCACTTTGGCCAAGGACGTGACGGTTTATGTGTCCTCCTGCTCGGGGTGCGCTCAGTGCAAGGCTCCTAGGCACCTGTCCAGAGGGAAGTTACAACCCCTTCCCGTTCAACAGCGGCCTTGGTCACACCTGTCTGTGGACTTCCTGACCGATCTGTCTCCCTCACAGGGCAACACCACGATCCTGGTCGTTGTGGATTGGTTTTCTAAGTCCCCCCCTGGACATCGAGGGGGCCCCGGCGTATGCAGTTCGGTCCATACTGGACTCGAGGCGTCGGGTGAGGTGCCTTCGGTACCTCGTGGATTGGGAGGGTTACGGCCCAGAGGAGAGATGCTGGGTGCCGGTGGAGGACGTATTAGACCCATCAATGCTGAGGGAGTTTCACCGCCTCCATCCGGATCGTCCTGAGCCTCGTCCTCCGGGTCGTCCTCGAGGCCGGTGTCGGCGCGCTGCGGGAGACGTGCGTCGGGGGGGGGGGTACTGTCACGACTTCCACCAAAGGTGGTTCCTCTCCCTGTTCAGGCGGTGCTCGGCGGTTGGTGTCGCCGGCCTACTAGCCATCACCGATCCATTTTTCCTTTTCTGTTTGTTTTGTCTTTTCACATCTGGTTTCATTTACTTTAATTTCTGTGTGTTAATTACCCCTGTTGCCTGCTTAGGTTTGTGCGGAATTATTAGTTTCATGTTGCTCGTTGAGGTTGTGCCTCAGTTATGTTCACGTATATACCGATTGTGTATAAGTTCAAGGAGCGTGGTTTGTCCTCCTTCCGTGAGTAACTGTGTTCTCTTTTGTCGTGTTCGTTTATTTGGTATTGTACCTGACCCTGGACTTGGCTATTAAAAGACGCTACTTGGACATCTCTGCTCTCCTGCGCTTGACTCCTTCACCTACCACAGGGCTAGGGGGCAGTATTTACACGGCCGGATAAAAAACGTACCCGATTTAATCTGGTTATTACTACTGCCCAGAAACTAGAATATGCATATAATTATTGGCGTTGGATAGAAAACACCCTAAAGTTTCTAAAACTGTTTGAATGGTGTCTGTGAGTGTAACAGAACTCATATGGCAGGAAAAAACCTGAGAAGATTCCTTACAGGAAGTGCCCTCTCTGACCATTTCTTGGCCTTCTTGACTCTCTTTATTGAAAACAGAGGATCTCTGCTGTAACGTGACACTTCCTACGGCTCCCATAGGCTCTCAGAAGGCGGGAAAAAGCTGAATGATGTAATTCCATCCCCAGGCTGAAACACATTAGCGCTTTTGGCAAGTGCTCTATCAGAGGACAATGGGCTGAGGCGCGTGCACGACTCGACCCCATGCTTTTATTTTCTTTCGTCTTTTAACCTAAACACAGATTCCCGGTAGGAATATTATTGCTTTTTTACGAGAAAAATGGCATAAAATTTGATTTTAAACAGTGGTTGACATGCTTCGAAGTACTGTAATGGAATATTTAGAAATGTTTTGTCACGAAACGCGTCGTGCGAGTCACCATTATTTACCCTTCGGATAGTGTCTTGAACGCACGAACAAAACAGAGGATATTTGAACATAACTATGGATTATTTTGAACCAAACCAACATTTGTTATTGAAGTAGAAGTCCTGTGAGTGCATTCTGATGAAAAACAGCAAAGGTAATCAAATGTTTCTTATAGTAAATCGAGTTTGGTGAGGGCTAAACTTGGTGGGTGTCTAAATAGCTAGCCCGTGATGGCTGGGCTATCTACTCAGAATATTGCAAAATGTGCTTTCACCGAAAAGCTATTTTAAAATCGGACATAGCGATTGCATAAAGGAGTTCTGTATCTATAATTCTTAAAATAATTGTTATGTTTTTTGTGAACGTTTATTGTGAGTAATTTAGTAAATTCACCGGAAGTTTGCGGTGGGTATGCTAGTTCTGAACGTCACATGCTAATGTAAAAAGCTGGTTTTTGATATAAATATGAACTTGATTCAACAAAACATGCATGTATTGTATAACATAATGTCCTAGGAGTGTCATCTGATGAAGATCAAAGGTTAGTGCTGCATTTAGCTGTGGTTTGGGTTTATGTGACATTATATGCTAGCTTGAAAAATGGGTGTGATTATTTCTGGCTGGGTACTCTGCTGACATAATCTAATGTTTTGTTTTCGTTGTAAAGCCTTTTTGAAATCGGACAGTGTGGTTAGATAAAGGAGAGTCTTATCTTTAAAATGGTGTAAAATAGTCATATGTTTGAGAAATTGAAGTAATAGCATTTTTAAGGTATTTGAATAACGCGCCACGGGATTCAACTGGCTGTTGACCCTAGAAAGGTTAATACAATAACGCAACAGATTGAGGTAGTATGTACATGTAGATATGGTTAAAGTGACTATGCATATATGATACAGAGAGAGTAGCAGTAGCGTAAAAGAGGGGTTACTTGAAAGTTGTGAAAATTCTGTGCAATTTCTGCAGCGGGCGTTTATTGTAAACACTGAGGCTGTTCCCGCTTTAAGTTACAGTTATAACAGTGGCCAAGAAGTCTACTGATCATAATGTAGGCCAATCAGATTGACCTATCATCAAAAACAATGGAGAAAATGTATCCCATAACATTTCAACACGGAAAAAGCTGTTCTATCATTCAGCCTACAGTAGCAGCCAATGTGTGGTGTTCAATGTAGGCCTACATTCCATGAGATTTTTGGAAAAATATGCAGGGCTCTTTACCTGACTTGCTTTTCAGATGGCTAGAAATGCACACGTTTTGAGCTCTTGTAGGAAGCAAACACTCCCCCTAACTAGAAATTAGCTATAACTGGGCTAATAACTCACTGGGGGGTGGACACCAGAGTATTAAGTGTGGTGGGGGGGGGTGGACCCCAGAGTATTAAGCTTGGGGGGGTTGGACACCAGAGTATTAAGAGTGGGGGGGTGGACACCAGAGTCTTGTTTGCTCTAAATTTTCGATTACCTTTAAACACATTTTGTTTCAGGTTTATGGCTTGGTACTGGTTCTGGTTCTGCATGTTGTGAATTCAATTCTGACTGCAATACCTTGGAAGGATATCTGTTCTATTCTGTCTGCAATACCTTGGAGGGATATCAAATCACAGGAAGGAGAAAAGCCAACATGTACAAACACCCACCAGACAGGGAGGAGACAGGGAAAGCAGTGGAAAACTATACAGCCCCCTTCAACTGCAGCCCCTCCAACCCCCACCACACAGGGAGGAGACAGGGCAAGCAGCAGGGTGGAAAACATGAGCCTGTTAGACCTCACTGATGGTTGACAGAGCTAAATCATCTTTAATCCTAGGCTATAAACAGTGTAACATTCATTAATGAATATGTGTTAATATAACCAGTGAATTATTGTTTTTGTCCTTGATGATAAAATTCATATTTTGTTACTGTTAATTATATTCTGTCTTTATGTCTCCCTTTAAAGAACAATTTAACTACAAAGTCAATAATATTAACAGTCTTTATCTCCTGTCTTCAATTTACCACAGCTTTGGTGTTCACTTTGCAATTCTATTCATGTTTATGCTGTTCATTATGAAGAGTCAATGTTGGTCAATCCCCCCTGTCTCAGTCTCCAGTACCCATGCTGCAATAGTCTGTGTGATGTGGGGCAAGGGTCAGTATGTCCTATCTGGAGTGGGGGGAGGGGAGACCAGAATTTTTAGGGGGTGGAGACCAAAATATTGAAGGGATGGAGACCAGCGTAACCACACTAGTAGAGGTGTACCAGGAACTAACATCATCACTCTGTTCATCTGGGGAGAGGAAAGTAGACGGGACGGTAGTCAGGAGACGCTGTAGAAACTCTGATCATGATGGAGCACTTCAAGCCAGCATTTGACATTCTGTTAGAACGAGTGAGAAGATCAGGCAATTTTTACATGACCTTCTTTGTTCTTATTCTTTACCACGTTGTGTTTGATGATCAACTAAAATGCTCTTGTGAACATGGTGTTATTAAACCAGACATTACCTCTGACCAGTGTATCTTCTACATGGTGTTTCCAACTCTGATCTTGATTCTCTTGACTCTCTGGATGGATGGAGAGTTTCAACGGGTCTTGAGAATTACATGCAGATGCAGATGTAATTTGTGGGGAAGACTGTTGGGAATCATTTTTAAGGCAGCCTCTATAGGGTTGCTGTGGGTTGTGACTGTGTTTATGGATGGGGACTGGTACGTGTGCTATCACAGAACAGAGAGTCCCTGCAAATCCATCACTGATACCAGAACCTACCAAGAGGACCTAGAAAAGCAAACAAATTTCAAAAGGGACTCCATGGTAAGTACCTTTAATTATTTCATTGTAATTGATTTTTAAAAGTCTCCAGACTATTGAGGTGGAGTGGAGACCAGAGTATTGAGGGGGGGGTGGGGACCAGAGTATTGAGGGGGGGGGGGGGGGGGGGGGGGGGGACCAGAGTATTGAGGGGGGGGGTGGGGACCAGAGTATTGAGGGGGATGGGGACCAGAGTATTGAGGGGGGGGTGGGGACCAGAGTATTGAGGGGGGGGTGGGGACCAGAGTATTGAGGGTGGGGTGGAGACCAGAGTATTGAGGAGGGGTGGAGACCAGTATTGAGGGGGAGTGGAGACCAGAGGTTTAGGGGGGGTGGAGACCAGAGTATTAAAGGGGGGTGGAGACCAGAGTATTGAGGAGGGGTGGAGACCAGGGGCGCGTTCAGTTTGCTTGAACGTTTGTTAATTTTGTTTCAGGTTCGCGGCTCAGGACTCGTTCTGGTTCTACTTGTTGTGAATTCCATTCTGACTGCAGTACCTTGGAGGGATATCTTTTGTAGATCTTGCAAGGGTGTCAGACCTTATCACAGGGAACTATTTGAGGAGAATATTTGGGAAGAGACAAAAATTCTTATTGAAAAAGACTTAAAGAAAACAGCTCAGGAGTGTGTAGTTATTAAAAGCAGAGACCTACTACGCTTTCCGAATGCAGCCCATAGAAACATACAGGGAGGAGGCGGCAGCACCACCCATCCTGAGGTGGAAGATAGAGTGATCACCCTTGACAATCTTCATTTTAGCATTATATCTGAACTAGATAATGGTATAATTGATCAAATCAACACTATGTTCCAGTCCAGTTCAGAACAATCAGATACTGAGAGGCAACAACAACAAACAGGGGTGGTGAATTCTGAAACGCAACCCCAGCAAGTACAACAAACAAAGAAGGACGATTCTGAAACGCAACCCCAGCAAGTACAACAAAAAGTGGAGAAGGATATTGAAATGAAATTCATGAAACTAAATCAAACAGAGACGGACAATAATTAATTGCAACTCCAGCAACCACTATAACCAATATAACCTTGATTAATGAATATGTATTAATATTAAATGTAAATGTATAACCATTATAGTTTTTTTATACTAAAATTCGTATTTTGTTAATGTTGATTATTTTCGGTCTTTCTGTCAACCTTTAACAAACAATATATAATAATACTAACAATCTGTATCTCCTCCTGTCTTCAATGTACCACAGCTGTGGTGTTCACTTTGTAATACTATACATGTTTATGCTGTTCATTATGAAGAGTCTCTGAAATAAAAAATAAGTTGTATTTTTTCCTGTACTGCCTTCATTGATCAATTAATGACTGAATACATTTGTATAATAATGGATCAACACCGTCAGTCAACTAAAATCAACCAGCAATGATTGGGGTGATATTTGTAATGGTAAACTGGGTCCTGCGCTATATTTAGTAATTTCCTGTAGGCCTTTTCATTGGATTCACATGTAGTCATTGTATCAGGATATTGCCAAAACCTTATTCAGTGGACCGAGGCCTTTTCAGTGGATCCACATGTAGAGAATGATGTAACAATGGTCAGAACTCTGTGAAAATTCTCAATAGAAGGCTCTGATTGGCTCTGATCAACCAGTTGGCTGTTTGTGACATCATCAACACTGACCAATAGTTGTATCTGTCAGATCAGATCTACAGTCATTTCTCTCTGCTTTCTACTTTTGGATGATTGAATGATTCATAGCAGATCTTGCGGCGTGATAGGGTCAAATCAAGGTCACTATCAGCAGATTTTCTGTAGACTGCCTGAACTGCTGTTTGTCTCCTTTAAAGGTTTCAGTGTACTGTGTGGTTGTAGAGAAGGAGAGAGGTAAGGAGACTAATCACTATTCACTATAGCTGGCCACCAATGTTCCCTCTCATTTATTTCGGCACAAAGCAAATTTCAGGTCTGCTGAGCCAAACCTTGAAAGTTGTAAAAATTCTGTGCAACTTCTGCCGCAGGCATTTGTTGTGAACACTGAGGCTGTACCCACTTTAAGTTACAGTTATAACAGTGGCCAAGTAGGCTACTATGGCTATTTGATCTTAATGTAGGCCTTTCAGATTGGCCTACTGTCAAAAACAATGGAGAAAATGCATCCCGTAACATTTTAACATGGAAATAGCTTCTCAATCATTCAGTCTACAGTAGCAGTCAATGTGTGCTGTTCAATGTAGACCTACATTCCGTGAGACTTTTGGAAAAAAACATACAGGGCTTGACATTAGCTTGTTTATCCACTTGTCCTTTAAACAAGAAGGTGACTGAAAATGTGTTGTTAGATGCAAGAAACAACTTTACAAAATAAAGTTAATTATTATTCCTATACCATTATTACAAAGATGGCTAGAGGAGTGTATGGTCCATGAAACGGTGGAGCTCGTGGTGTAATATTGTTGTAAGTATGTTGAAGAGAGGGAGAGATTGAAGTGTAGGGTCATTGAGGTTGGACAGGGTTGGGGGGGATTTGGGGGATGGGGGAGGGTCTATTAGAAGTTAGTAGGGCTCTTTTTTATTTTCTCAGAAGTACTGAGTTAGGTAGGAGGATTAAGAAATGTTGTACACGGTGATTGACCACACACTCCAGCACAGTAGGTGGCAGCATGCACATTAAACGTTGGTTTGCGGACCGCTATTATATCACAGAGAAGAAGAAGAACGATGGCTAGAAATGCTAATGTTTCGTGCTGTTGTAGGAAGAAACCACTCCCCCATTTCTGAATCAAAATTAGCTATAACTTGAATAATAATTATTTTGATTTGACAGAATTGGCTGTAGGGCAAACTGTTCTTCAAAGGAAGCGGGTGACAGCTATCAGCCCTCAACAAACTGTTACAATCAGTAGGTTTCCTGTAAAGATCAGTGTATAGAACATTATCCTCACACAAAATCAGAAGATCAAGGAAACTGATTTGACGTGTGTCAGATTGCATAGTAAATCTCAGGTGCTCAGAACAAGAGTTAAGAAAAGCATGGAATGCCTAGAGCTGTTTAACATCACCCCTCCATAGAACAGAAATATCATCAATGTACCGTTTCCAAATCATAATGTTAGGCAAGAAAACATTTTTGAGAGGATTGAGAATTGACTGTTTCTCCATGTAACCGACATACAAATTAGCATAGTTAGGAGCCATGGCGGATCCCATATCAGTACCCTTTGTCTGAATAAAGAAATAATTTACAAACATGAAATAGTTGTGTGTGAGTGCTATTTCAGCCAATGTTATAATGCAGCACTGGAAGGTAGTTCATTAGGGCCACATTGCAGAAGAAAATGTTCCATGGCTTCAATACTGCCCCCATGTGGAGTAATTGTGTATAATGACTCAGTCATTATACACAATTACTCAAAAGTAACTAACAATTTACAGTTTTTTACAATTGCTAGGACCCACTTCTCAATTCTTAGGTCACTTTTTCAAAACTCTTCACACAGTGAGCATAACAGCAGTCTATGTGGGCTAAACTATGGATAATTGTTCATTGCTTTGGCACAAAATGCATTCAATGACTACGTCTTTCAATTTTCATGAACTCTTTTCTCACTCAGACACAACCACCACCAAAACTCTGAACGAGTCAAGCAACTCAGGAACCAATAAGTCCAGGTAAGATGACTAAAAAAATACAGAACTGATTTTGAACAAAATCAAACAGGGCAGAGGCACACAACGGCATGTTTTAAGGTATAATGTAAACTACCGTAATAGCCTAACTCTTATGTTGCCTTGTGGATTTATTTTAGAGTCATGGAGATTGAAGCCAGGCAAACACCCCACATATTCATCTTTGTGGATGAGGCTGGTTTCAACATGGCCCAAACACGGCGGCGAGGAAGGAATGTTATTGGGAAAAGAGCCACAGTGGATGTCCTGGGCCAGAGGGGTGCCAACATCACAATGTGTGCAGCAATATCCTCTGATGGATGGCTGTTACACAATCCACGAATTGGGCCGTACAACACCGAGCGTCTCATTTCATTCCTGGATGACCTCTATGGAAGGGTTGTGCCAGGTGAGGAAAGAGTTGCAGTGAGGCCAAATCGGACAACGTTTGTAATTGTATGGGACAATGTGGCATTTCACCACTCCCATGCTGTCACAGAGTGGTTTGCAGGCCATCCCAGGATGTCTCTTTTCCTCCCACCTTACTCTCCGTTCCTCAACCCCATAGAGGAATTATTTTCCTCATGGAGGTGCAAGGTTTATGACCACCATCCACATGATCAAATGTCCCTCCTGGACGCAATGAATGCTGGATGCCTGGACATATCTGCAGAAGATTGCCAGGGATGGACCAAGCATGCCTAGGTGTATTGCCCAAAGATGACATAAGATGTGATGTGGATGAGAACCTGTGGCCAAATGCAGAAGACAGGGTTGACTAGTAATGCTACTGTATCTGTATCGGTAGATGGTGTATATACAAATTATTGTATTTTGGAATCACTCAATGCCATAAAATGACATAAAACATATTGAAACATATTGCATCATGTCTGATTCATTCCTGTAACATATACTGCAGTGAATTCTAAACAGTAGAGCGGTGTCATTATTGTTTTGTAAAGAAAACATTGTGTAATGCTACCTGTTGTTAGTGTTGTTTAGGTCATTGTTTTATGAGTGACAACGTGTGCTTGTTGGGTGACAACCTTTGCTAGTGTTATGGAAGAACGAGTTGATTTGAGAAATATATGAAGTGTTTTGGTAGTTTTAGGGCATTTTGAACGTGAAATTAACTGCTGTGCCAAGCTGAAAGTTGGTTAGGAGAACTGTGTGAAGAGTTTTGAAAAAGTGACCTAAGTGTTGAGAAATGGGTAGTAGCGATTGTAAAAATCTGTATTATCAGGGAGAGGATCAAGAGATTCAATAATATAGATAATTATGCTGGTGTCCTTTACCAAGGAGGGGAGCTGTTCTGAGATCATTGATCTAATAAAATAGTCAACAAAAGTCGATAAAGGGTCCGTTACAGCATCAATGACAGAAGGGGCCATTACAGCATCAATGATAAAGGGGCCATTACAGCATCAATGACAGATGGTCTGTTACTGCATCAATGCCCGCTACAGTAGGGCGCCCCGGAAGTTTTGTAAAATTCTTGTGTAATTTCGGCAAAGTAGAGGAAGTGTCAATTTTCGGGTGTTGAATTGCCAGAAAGTTGTGTTCTTTAATGGTTCTGACCAGAACTTGAATACCCATCTAGGACAGTAAAGTTAGTGTTCTGAAATTGGGAAGTGGGGTCACTTCTGAGTTTCTTGTAAAAGGTGTTGTCAAGCAGTTGTCTAAAATGATTGTCTAACATTATTATCTGGAAATGGTAGGGGAGACCGGGGATGGTTGTAACACTTTTCACCTTTTTGTCAGTTTCTCAGAGATCGTTTATGGTAGTGTATTCAAAACTTTATAATACAAATTGGTGTGGTTATTATATATGTACATCAAACTGCAAATGCATGGTGTTGTCTTAAATGGAAGGCGTGAAGTGTTACAACTAAGCCAGACCAGCCAGGGTAAATTGTAACAGTTCTTAGAGTGAATTGTAACAGAATGAAAAAGTGCATAAATCATGACATGCAACTAATTATTGTACGCCTTTATTGAGATCACAAGAGCCGCATTGCCGTGTTCAACATTTCATTTTGCAGAAATAATAATAAATATAAATAATACATGTTTTATTATTTTCCACTAAAATGTGGTCTTTCTCAACCAAACAACTAGGCTAAACTAAACACCTGAACGTTTGTGGGGTTTGTGTGAGAGTGTGTGTTTGTGTGTGTGTTTGTGTTTGTGTATGCATGTGTGTGCGTGTGTGCGTGTGTGTGTATGTGTGTGTTTGTGTGCGTGTCTGTATGTGTGTGTGTGTGTCTGTGACTGAATGTTGGACATGTTCATTTAATCAAAGTCACAGTTGTGAACTGTGGTATGGCTGTCCTGGGGTACAGGCTTGGTGGGCACATAATTTGCATTCCCAGCACTGCACCCAAACCTCCTTGGACTTGGAATTGTTAAAACGCTCCATGCACACAATGCAGAAATGTTCCTCGTTGGAATCTTCTTGTTCAATGTGCTTTGTTTTCTTAAAGCAGGACAGTTTTTTGTTTTTTATTCCCTTCTGAGTGCTTGACTTGTTATGCTCTTCCAGTGCCTGCTTGATGGATGTGGCTGGAGAGGTGGGCTGGATAGCAGTGGGCACAGTGGACATAAATCAGCTGTCTTCAGGAGATACTCTGACAACTTTTGCTCCTGCTCATCCATGAAGACCTTGTTTCCTCTACTGTAGCCTATATGAGGAAGCTCTCTCGATCCCTTCTCCAGTAGCTTCTTTCTCTCTTTGCAGAATCTGTACAGCGTCAAATGCCATACTGTCACGCGGAATGACGCTGTTGAGACGAAGCAGGTACGGGGAGTAAAACATTTAATTATAATGGACAGAGACGAGACAGGAACAGCGTCAGAAACAAATTCGAAAGACAAAATCAATACATGCAGCAGCAGGGAACAGAGCAAGGGAACAGACAAATATAGGGGAGGAAATTAACATGTGATAAGTGAGTCCAGGTGAGTCCAATAACGCTGATGGGAGTGACGAGGGAGGGCAGGTGTGAGTGATGGATGGCAGGAGCGTGTGATGCAGGGTAATCTGGCGCCCTCAAGCGCCTGGGGGACGGAAGAGCGGGAGCAGATGTTACACATACAACTTTGCAACCGATCTGATTGACTTCCCCTGCTCTGCTACATCATTTGACGCTCTTTAAAAGTGTAGAGAGATCTAGGCATGCTGAACGTAAAAGAAAACATGTACCAAAAGCATTCAGTTTTACTCAGGGTTAGTTGTAACATTTCCTCACAAGTTGTTACAACTAACCCTGACCATTGCAACCATTATCTACCTTCCATTTTAAAACTTTAGCCTTGTTAGCTTACATCAAATATCTCAACACAGACTGGTTATAAACCTGATATACATTTGGTGAATAGAACTACAAAGCAGTTGGTGCCATCACAAAAACTAATTTGGTCAAAATAATTACTTTCTTTCCCCAAAATCACATTTCTGTCAATATAATCTGCAGATTTTATCACAGTTATTATATTTTTGTTCTACCTCTATCATTGATGCAGTAACGCTCCCTATATCATTGATGTTTACATGGAGAAACAGTCAATTCTCAATCCTCTCAAAAATGTTTTCTTGCCTAACATTATAATTTGGAAACGGTACATTGATGATATTTTAGTTCTATGGAGGGGTGATGTTAAACAGCTCCAGGCATTCCATGCTTTTCTTAACTCTTGTTCTGAGCACCTGAGATTTACTATGCAATCTGACACACGTCAAATCAGTTTCCCTGATCTTCTGATTTTGTGTGAGGATAATGTTCTATACACTGATCTTTACAGGAAACCTACAGATCATAACAGTTTGTTGAGGGCTGATAGTTGTCACCTGCTTCCAACGTTTCAGACAAAACAACTTGCATACACTAACACAACATTAAACAAAACTATAAACACACAAACAGTCCAAAAATTACATATTACATTAAAAAACACGAAAGTCTTGACAAAAAAACTGCAGAGATGACTGAGATGCAAAGAAAATTCAAGGAGAGGGGGTACGAAATGGTCAGATTAATAGTGCCATTGAGAACATCCAAAAAAAGTCGAGACATGATCTCTTTCAAGGACAGTCTCGCAAAAAGAGGCATTGTGTTCTTACTATGCTCTATTTAAATTGCTGAACAAATTAAGGGAATCTTTCACAAACATTGGCACATTCTAAGATCAAGGGGCGTAACTTTGGTTTTAGAAGTGGGGGGACATCAGTCGGATAAACACTCCAAACAGCCTACCCGACCGCTTGGAGGCGTCCGCTTGGTCCTGAAGCACACCCCTGCCTGTTACGTATCACATTACAATTATATAATTGGGGGGGACAAAAATGCAATTTCAGAACGTGTGGGAGAGGGGGGGACATGTTCCCCAGTCCCCAGTGATAGTTGTGCCCCTTCTAAGCTCCGATGACATTATTGGTAATGTGTTTTCGGACCCTCCCTATCCCATGTGACTTCTACTAACATGTGAGTGAACAGGTGGCAATTTTCCCTCTACACTGCATGTGTGTGCGTGGGCTCTCAGCTTCCCCGGGACTGACACACAGAAGACATTTCCATCTGCGCAGACTGAACTTCACTGAACTTTCTGGTTTTCCCCCTTTAGTTAACACGATCAACGTTTCCCTTTACTGTGGGAATTGCCAATATTAGCCACTTTCAACGCAACATACAGAAACAAAAAGAACCATGCAAGCAGAACGCACCAGAGTAGGATTGTATTGCATTGACAGGCATGACTCAGCACATACTCTACAGACCAATGACTTGATGTGCTTGTTTTGAGATCAAAGAGAGAGCTGCCTATGTAGCCGAATGTGCACGTGTTCATATTCTTTCCTAGTGAGTGAGTTATTATCCCAGTGACAGCTCATTTCAATTCAACACTGGGGGAGCGGTTGCTTCCTACAACAGCACAAAACGGGTGCATTTCTAGCCATCTTTCTTGTTCTTCTATGATGTAATGGCGGTCCGCAAACCAACGTTAAAGGTGCATGCTGTCACCTACTGTGCTGGAGTGTATGGTCAATCACTGTGTACAACATTTCTTAATCCTCCTACCTAACTCAGTACTTCTGAGAAAATAAAAAATAGCCTTACAAACTTCTAATAGACCCTCTCCCATCCCCCAAATCCCCCCCAACCCTGTCCAACCTCAATGACCCTACACTTCAATCTTTCCCTCTCTTCAACATACTTACAACAATATTACACCACGAGCTCCACCGTTTCATCAACCATACACTCCTCCTTTATTTTGTAAAGTTGTTTCTTGCATCAAACAACACATTTTCAGTCACCTCTTTGTCTGAAGGACTAGTGGATAAACAAGTTAATGTCAAGCACTGCATATGTTTTTTTCCAAAAGTCTCACTGAATGTAGATCTACTTTGAACACCACACATTGGCTGCTACTGTAGGCTGAATGATAGAGAAACTATTTCCATGTTAAAATGTTATGAGATGCATTTTCACCATTGTTTTTGACGGTAGACCAATCTGAAAGGCCTACATTATGATCAAATAGCCACAGTAGCCTACTTGGCCATCATTATAACTGTAACTTAAAGTGCGTACTGTCTGTGTTCACAATAAACACCCGCGGCAGAAGTTTCACAGAATTTGTACAATTTTAAAGTTTGCCCTCAGCAGACCTGAAATGTGCTCATTCCCCCAGAAAATGAGAGAGAACATTGGTGACCAGTTGTAGTGAATAGTAATTAGTCTCCTTACCTCTCTCCTTCTCTACAACCAGACAGTACACTGAAACCTTTAGAGGAGACTAACAGCAGTTCAGGCAGTCTACAGGAAGTCTGTTGATAGTGACCTTAAAACCTCTCTAGGGTAGGGGGCAGTATTTTCACGGCCGGATAAAAAACGTACCCGATTTAAACCGGTCACTACTCTTTCCATAAACGAGAAAATGCATATAGGTCATAGATTTGGATAGAAAACACTAAAGTTTATAAAACTGTTTGAATGGTGTCTGTGAGTATAACAGAACTCATATGGCAGGCCAAAACCTGAGAAGATTCCATACAGGAAGTGCCCTCTCTGACCATTTCTTGTGCTTCTGTGGCATCTCTGTCGGAAATACAGCATCTCTGCTGTAACGTGACAATTTCTAAGGCTCCCATAGGCTCTCTGAAGGCACCAGAAAATGGAATGAGATCTCTGCTGTCTCTGGGCTAGGTACAGGAGCGCTGTTTGAGTGGTCAGGCTGGTGGCTCAGAGACAGGATATGTGCGCCCCCGAGAAGTGGCCATGTTTTTCTTTCAGCCTTTGAACGAAAACTACGTCGCCCGGTTGGAATATTATCACTATTTTACGAGAAAAATAGCATAAAAATAGATTTTAAAACAGCGTTTGACATGCTTCTAAGTACGGTAATGGAATGTTTTGAATTTTTTTGTCACGACATGCATCCGCTCGTCACCCTTCGGATAGGGACCTGAACGCACGAACAAAACGGAGGATATTTGAACAGTACAAAAAAATAAAAATGTATGAAATGTATGCATTCACTACTGTAAGTCGCTCTGGATAAGAGCGTCTGCTAAATGACAAAAAATAACTATGGATTATTTTGAACCAAAACAACATTTGTGGTTGAAGTAGAAGTCCTGGGAGTGCATTCTGACGAAGAACAGCAAAGGTAATCCAATTTTTATATAATTTTTCTTATAGTAATTCTGAGTTTACTGAGCCTCGATGTTGGCGAGTGTCTGTTTAGCTAGCCTTGATGGCCGAGCTATCTACTCAGAATATTCCAAAATGCGCTTTTGCCGAAAAGCTATTTTAAAATCTGACACCGCGATTGCATAAAGGAGTTCTGCATCTATAATTCTTTAAATAATTGTTATGTATTTTGTAAACGTTTATCAAGAGTAATTTAGTAAATTCACCGGAAGATTTCGGTGTTTATGCTAGTTCTGAACGTCACATGCTAATGTAAAAAGCTGGTTTTTGATATAAATATGAACTTGATTGAACAAAACATGCATGTATTGTATAACATAATGTCCTAGGAGTGTCATCTGATGAAGATCATCAAAGGTTAGTGCTGCATTTAGCTGTGGTTTTGGTTTTTGTGAGATATATGCTAGCTTAAAAAATGGCTATGTGATTATTTCTGGCTGGGTACTCTCCTAACATAATCTAATGTTTTGCTTTCGCTGTAAAGTCTTTTTGAAATCGGACAATGTGGTTAGATTAACGAGAGTCTTGTCTTTAATATGGTGTAAAATAGTCATATGTTTGAGAAATTGAAGTTATAGCATATAAGGTTTTTGTATTTCGCGCCACTCGATTCCACTGGCTGTTGACTAGGTGGGACGATTTCGTCTCACATACTCGAGAGAGGTTAATTTGACCCTATCACGCTGCAAGATCTGCTATGAATCATTCAATCCTCCAAAAGTAGAAAGTGGAGAGAAATGACTGTAGATCTGATCTGACAGATACAACTACTGTTTAGTGTTGATGATGTCACAAACAGCCAACTGGTTGATCAGAGCCAATCAGAATCTTCTATTCAGAATTTTCACAGAATTCTCACCATTGTTACACCATTCTCTACATGTGGATCCACTGAAAACGCCTAGCTAGGCCTTTAGGCAATGATAAAATGAAGAGTAGGACCCAATTTACCAATACAAATATCACCCCAATCATTGCTGGTTGATTTTAGTTGACTGACAGTGTTGATCCATTACTATACAAATGTATTCAGTCATTACTCAGTCCCTTCCGTCTTCAAGAGAGCGAGAGTTGCTCCCCTTCTCAAAAAACCTACACTCGATCCCTCTGATGTCAACAACTACAGACCAGTATCCCTTCTTTCTTTCCTCTCAAACTCTTGAGCGTGCCGTCCTTGGCCAGCTCTCTTGCTATCTCTCTCAGAATTACCTTCTTGATCCAAATCAGTCAGGTTTCAAGACTGGTCATTCAACTGAGACTGCTCTTCTCTGTGTCACGTAGGCTCTCGGCACTGCTAAAGCTAACTCTCTCTCCTCTGCTCTCATCCTTCTAGACCTATCTGCTGCCTTTGACACTGTGAACCATCAGATCCTCCTCTCCACCCTCTCCGAGTTGGGCATCTCCGGCGTGGCTCACTCTTTGATTGCGTCCTACCTGACAGGTCGCTCCTACCAGGTGGCGTGGCGAGAATCCTTCTCCGCACCACGTGCTCTCACCACTGGTGTCCCCCAGGGCTCAGTTCTAGGCCCTCTCCTATTCTCGCTATACACCAAGTCACTTGGCTCTGTCATATCCTCACATGGTCTCTACTATCATTGCTACGCAGACGACACACAATTAATCTTCTCCTTTCCCCCTTCTGAAAACCAGGTGGTTAATCGCATCTCTGCATGTCTGGCAGACATATCAGTGTGGATGACGGATCACCACCTCAAGCAGAACCTCGGCAAGACGGAGATGCTCTTCCTCCCGGGGAAGGACTGCCCGTTCCATGATCTCGCCATCACGGTTGACAACTCCATTGTGTCCTCCTCCCAGAGTGCTAAGAGCTTTGGCGTGACCCTGGACAACACCCTGTCGTTCTCCACTAACATCAAGGCGGTGACCCAATCCTGTAGGATCATGCTCTACAACATTCGCAGAGTACGACCCTGCCTCACACAGGAAGCGGCGCAGGTCCTAATCCAGGCACTTGTCATCTCCCGTTTGGATTACTGCAACTCGCTCTTGGCGGGGCTCCCTGCCTGTGCCATTAAACCCCTACAACTCATCCAGAACGCCGCAGCCCGTCTGGTGTTCAACCTTCCCAAGTTCTCTCACGTCACCCCGCTCCTCCGCACACTCCACTGGCTTCCAGTTGAAGCTCGCATCTGCTACAAGACCATGGTGCTTGCCTACGGAGCTGTGAGGGGAACGGCACCTCCGTACCTTCAGGCTCTGATCAGTCCCTACACCCAAAGTAGGGCACTGCGTTCATCCACCTCTGGCCTGCTCGCCTCCCTACCTCTGCGGAAGCACAGTTCCCCCTCAGCCCAGTCAAAACTGTTCGCTGCTCTTGCACCCCAATGGTGGAACAAGCTCCCTCACGACGCCAGGACAGCGGAGTCAATCACCACCTTCCGGAGACACCTGAAACCCCACCTCTTTAAGGAACACCTGGGATAGGATTAAGTAATCCTTCTAACCCCCCCAACCCTCCTCCTCAAAAAAGATATAGATGTACTATTGTAAAGTGGTTGTTCCACTGGATATCATAAGGTGCATGCGCCAATTTGTAAGTTGCTCTGGATAAGAGGGTCTGCTAAATGACGTAAATGTAAATGTAAAATTAATTGATCATTTAAGGCTGTACAGGAAAAATACAAGTATTTTGATTTTAGAGACTCTTCAAAATGAACAGCAAAAACATGTATAGTATTGCAAAGTGAACACCATAGCTGTGGTACATTGAAGACAGGAGGAGATTATAATACCTAAAGTTTGATTAGGAAAGTTGTTTGAAATGTTTGGACAGCGTTTACAGGTAACTTATTAGATATTTTGTAGTCATGTTGGGCGAGTTGAAACTGGTGTTTTTTCTGAATCAAACGCGCCAAATAAATTGACATTTTGGAGATATAACGACGGAATTAATCGAAAAAGGACCATTTGTGATGTTTATGGGACATATTGGAGTGCCAACAGAAGAAGCTCTTCAAAGGTAAGGCATGAATTATATCGTTATTTCTGAGTTTTGTGTCGCGCCTGGCGGGTTGAAATATGATTGTCATGTGTTTGTTTGATGGGGTGCTGTCCTCAGATAATCGCATGGTTTGCATTCGCCGTAAAGCCTTTTTGAAATCTGACACGGTGGCTAGATTAACAAGAAGTTAAGCTTTAATTTTGTGTATTGCACTTGTGTTTGTATAAAAGCTAAATATTTCTTTAAAAAATTGAATTTCGTTCTCTGCAATTTCACCAGATATTGAGGAAACGTTCCGCCAACGGAACCGCCAGCCGTAACAGGTTTTAAGATTGTTATATATTATTATATATGTTTTTTTTATTTTTTGTGAAAGGTAGATATAAAGACAGAATATAATCAACAGTAACAAAATATGAACAAAAGGACAAACAATAATTCACTGGTTAACACATATTCATTGATGAAGGTTACATTGGTTATAGCCTAGAAATAAAGCTCTGTCAACAATCACTGTTTTCTAACAGGCTCATGTTTGCCACCCGGCTCACATTTCCACCCTGTGACATTATGAATGTTTATACAGGGTAGTTGTTGAGGTTTATCACCCACAGTTGTTCACTCCTCCTCATATAACCCATACTAGTTGTATTGTACCAAACTATTGCTGCCACCTTAACCAGAAACACAGTTTATTGTGAGACAGAATAGCCTTCTAGACACAGGGTTGCTACTCTCTATAATTTATTTTTGTGTGGCTGATTTGATTATTTCACTTGAAAGCCACAGTTTTCACATACGGTTCACATATATTGTATGATTCTATTAATGTCTATATCATTATACATATTACAACCAAATATGTGACGTTTCACACATTTGATGTAAAATATATACTGCTCAAAAAAATAATGGGAACACTTAAACAACACATCCTAGATCTGAATGAAAGAAATACTTTTTTTAAATACTTTTTTCTTTACATAATTGAATGTGCTGACAACAAAATCACACAAAAATAATCAATGGAAATCCAATTTATCAACCCATGGAGGTCTGGATTTGGAGCCACACTCAAAATTAAAGTGGAAAACCACACTACAGGCTGATCCAACTTTGATGGAATGTCCTTAAACAAGTCAAAATGAGGCTGAGTAGTGTGTGTGGCCTCCGCGTGCCTGTATGACCTCCCTACAATGCCTGGGCATGCTCCTGATGAGGTGGCGGATGGTCTCCTGAGGGATCTCCTCCCAGACCTGGACTAAAGCCAACTCCTGGACAGTCTGTGGTGCAACGTGGCGTTGGTGGATGGAGCGACACACGATGTCCCAGATGTGCTCAATTGGATTCAGGTCTGGGGAACGGGCGGGCCAGTCCATAGCATCAATGCCTTCCTCTTGCAGGAACTGCTGACACACTCCAGCCACATGAGGTCTAGCATTGTCTTGCATTAGGAGGAACCCAGGGCCAACCGCACCAGCATATGGTCTCACAAGGGGTCTGAGGATCTCATCTCGGTACCTAATGGCAGTCAGGCTACCTCTGGCGAGCACATGGAGGGCTGTGCGGCCCCCCAAAAAAATGCCACCCCACACCATGACTGACCCACCTCCAAACCGGTCATGCTGGAGGATGTTGCAGGCAGCAGAACGTTCTCCACCTCGTCTGTCACGAAAGCAGGTTCACACTGAACACATCTGTGAAGAGCACAAGGCGCCAGTGACGAATTTGCCAATCTTGGTGTTCTCTGGCAAATGCCAACCGTCCTGCACGGTGTTGGGCTGTAAGCACAATCCCCACCTGTGGACGTCAGGCCCTCAAACCTAGTCTGTTTCTGACCGTTTGAGCAGACACATGCACATTTGTGGCCTGCTGGAGGTCATTTTGCAGGGCTCTGGCAGTGCTTCTCCTGCTCCTCCTTGCACAAAGGCGGAGGTAGCGGTCCTGCTGCTGGGTTGTTGCCCTCCTACGGCCTCCTCCATATCTCCTGATGTACTGGCCTGACTCCTGGTAGCGCTTCCATGCTCTGGACACTACGCTGACAGACACAGCAAACCTTCTTGCCACAGCTCGCATTGATGTGCCATCCTGGATGAGCTGCACTACCTGAGCCACTTGTGTGGGTTGTAGACTCCGTCTCATGCTACCACTAGAGTGAAAGCACCGCCAGCATTCAAAAGTGACCAAAACATCAGCCAGGAAGCATAGGAACTGAGAAGTGGTCTGTGGTTACCACCTGCAGAACCACTCCTTAATTGGGGGTGTCTTGCTAATTGCCTATAATTTCCACCTGTTGTCTATTCCATTTGCACAACAGCATGTGAAATTTATTGTCAATCAGTGTTGTTTCCTAAGTGGACAGTTTGATTTCACAGAAGTGTGATTGACTTGGAATTACATTGTGTTGTTTAAGTGTTTCCTTTATTTTTTTGAGCAGTGTATTATAACATTTACCAGTATTACACCACAGTTATGGTTGAGGGCCTTCCTCAAGTTGTGGCATCTGGCCACTTCTTTGGTTATTGTTCCTTTTAATTTGTTTGTTCTTTTCTGGTTTCCATTGTTGTTCGCTAAACGATTCTGCTGTTGCTTGGCCCGTCTTCTTCTTCTGGGCAGTCAGGGGGTTGCGAGGCCTGGAGAGGCTGCAGCACCGGGCGGTTCAGTGAACAGCGAGCAGATTATATCAGAATATAGATCAGATATCTTGTCAAAATCAAGGTTGTCAAGGGTGATCACTCTATCTTCCACCTCAGGATTGGTGGTGGTGCTGCTGCTACTATCTTCCACCTCAGGACGTGTATTGCTGCTGCTTGCCCCGCCTCCTCCCTGTGTTGTGGTGGTGGTTGGAGGGGCTGCAGTCGAAGAGGGAGGTAGTAGTTCTCTGATTTTAAGAACTACACGCTCCTTAGCTGTTCTCTTTAAGTCTTTTTCAATAAGAATGTTTATCTCTTCCTTAATATTCTCCTCATAAAGAGCCATGTGATAAGTTTTGATTGTACTATCCATCACGTTAATGTTCTCGTACCTTGTACATTTTCTGCGTATAACATAACAGATATCCATCCAAGGTATTGCAGTCAGAATAGAAGTCGCAAGAAGCAGACCCAAAACCAGTCCCAAGCCAATAACCTGAAACAAAATGTGTTTTCATGTTAAAGATAATCTAATATTTAGACCAAACAATACTCTTCTGTCCACCCTCCCAAGTACTCTTGACCCCCCCACTCCAATACTCTAATCCCCCCCAAATACTCTGGTCCCCCCCTCAAAACTCTGCCCCCCCTCAATACTCTAGTCTCCACCCTGCCTCAATACTCTGATCTCCACCCCCCGCCCCCCTCAATACTTTGGTCTTCACCCCCTCAACACTCTGGGCGGCGTCCAATATGTTTTTTATGTTCTGAAACGTTCAATTGACGGGAAACAGCATTGTACTGAACGTGCAGTTGAAAATCTTGGAGGGTTGGGTTGTGTCTAGAGGAACGCTGTCAGCATGGCTGCTGCCCTTTAAATACATCTCTCATTGCTTCAAGCAACTCCTCGCCACACCCACCAAAAGGGAGCAAACATTCCTTAAAGTCTGGACTGATCTGATCAAGAATGTAAACGTGTTCAGTACAATCCGTTCCGCAATGTAGCAAACGTTCAAGCAAATTCAACACACCATTGGTCTCCCCCCCCCCCCCCCCCCCCCTCAATACTCTGGTCTCCACCCCTCCTCAGTACTCTAGTATCCACCCCCCCCCCCCCTCAATACTCTGGTCTGCCCCCCTCAATACTCTGGGGAATTTTTATAAATAACAAGTAAAGAATGAAAGGTACTCACCATGGACTCTGTTTTGAAACGAGCTTCGAGTTGCTTTTCTAGTTCCTCTTCGGAGGGTGTGGTGTTGTTCCTGCAGGGAAGCATTGCTCTTTGATAGCACACGTACCAGTCCCCATCAATAAACACAGACACAACCCACAGCATCCCTATAGCAGCCGCCTTAATGAGGATTGTCACCAGTCTTCTCAACAAATTACATCTGCATATGCATGGAATTCTCAAGACTCGTTGAAAATCTCCGTCCATCCAGAGAATGAACAAAAACAATATCAGAACTGGCAAGAACATGTAGAGGAAACACTGGTTACGGGTAACCTCTGGTTTAACACCGTCTTTACATAAGCATTTTAAGTGCTCATCCAACACAACCTGGTATAGAAAAAGAGCGAAGAAGGTCACGGTAAAACTGGCTGTTTTTCTCACTTGTGAGATCAGACTGTTAAATGCTGGCTTGAAGTGCTCCATGTTTCACCTTATTCTAACCTATCAGTATCAGAGTTTCTACAGCGTCTCCTGACTACCGTCCTGTCTACTTTCCTCTCCCCAGATGAAAAGAGTGATGATGTTAGTTCCTGGTAGACCTCTACTAGTCTGGTTACACCTCTTCTAAACACGCCTCAGTTGCAGCTCCATCCTGTTATTTTACAGTCTGTGGTTTTGTCTGACAAGATGGTACAGATAGCAATGCAAATGTTAGTGTACACCTTGCACTTTACTGACAAACAACTTGTTCAATAAGAAAATTAGGCCTTTAATTTCAGAGTGACATCAAAATGAGCAGCATAAACATGTTCAAAATCTGGTCTCCATACAGCAAATTTGAAAGTGTTAATTTAACACCAGGTGTGTTAATTTTAACACTCATCCTGTGTTTATATAGGTCCACTCTTATTTTAACACTTGTAGTTTAATATTGAAACACTGAGTGTTAAGATATAACACTTCAAATGACCCATGGGAGTGTAATTAAACACTCATCCAGTTTTTATATAGTGCCACTCAGTGTTAATGTAACACTTTTGATAGTGTTAATATTGAAACACTTGGAGTGTTAGAATATAACACTTCAGATGTTGATTCAATTATCCATGGGTGTGTTTTTTTCCACACCCTCAGTATTAAGCAGCAACATCTTTCAGTGTTGAGGATCAACTCTAGAGAATGCATCCTGTAGCTGAATTGACACTAGCAAGCGCTAAATATTCACACTAGGATTTTTTTTTTGTTGGTCTGGTTCTATCCCACTCATAAATCAAGCCTGCAAGTTGTAGGTGAGTTAAACAAGAGCAATAAAGGATTCCTTACAAGAGAAATGACTCTGCTATGTTTCCTTTATTTAGGACAAAGTGAGAACAGTACATCACAGGCATAATAAAATGAAAAAGATGCATCACAGGCACATTTAAATGAAATCGGTGCATCACAGGCTAATCAGAATGAAAATAGTGCATCACATTTAGTACATGTACTGAGGCGCCTGAGATGAATCACAGGAGCATCACAGTTAAAACAGTGCATCACAGGCACATCAGAATGAAATCAGTGCATCACAGCACATCAGAATGAAATCAGTGCATCACAGGCACATCAGAATGAAATCAGTGCATCACAGCACATCAGAATGAAATCAGTGCATCACAGCGCATCAGAATGAAATCAGTGCATCAAAGGTGCATCAAAATGAAATCAGTGCATCACAGGTGCACAAGAATGAAATCACTGCATCACAGGCACATCAGAATGAAATCAGTCCATCACAGGCACATCAGAATGAAATCAGTGCATCACAGCGCACCAGAATGAAATCACTGCATCACAGGTGCACCAGAATGAAATCAGTGCATCACGGCGCGTTAGAATGAAATCAGTGCACCACAGGTGCTTCAGAATGAAATCAGTGCATCACAGGCACCTCAGTACATGTACTATATGAGAACAAGAGTATTTGCAAAGTTGCTATTTAACACAAGTGGAAGTCCTCCTAAGACTAGGTATGCAATTCTCTTGACAAAGTTGCCAATGATCTGACTATTACTCAATCCTATCAAACAAAGTAACAACATAAAGGCTCTCATCACCACCACCAGCACTTTGAAGGACAGAATTTCAGATCATCAACTTTTACAACAACTTTGTCATCATCACCAACAAACACAGTGAATGCTTGGTAATGTTCACTGAAATTATCAGTATGCAACTTGTCCAGCAATAGGTATTCAATATTATCAACAATAAAAGACTGGTATTTCATGCTCCATCTTACTGCTGTCATGATCTGTTGTCCTTGTGATTGTCTCCACCCTCTCCAGGTGTTGCTGATTTTCCCTAGTTTATTTATTCCTTTGTTTCCTCCCTCTCTGTGCCAGTATGTTTCCAAGTCAACCAGCGGTTTCCCTGTTCTCCTGCTTATTGCTTTTCTCCTTTTTCTAGTCCTCTCGGTTTTGACCCTTGCCTGTTTCTGGACTTTGTACACGCCTGCCTGAACATTCTGCCAGCCTTGACCACGAGCCTGTCTGCCGCTCTTTACCTCCTGGACTCTGATCTGGTTTTGACCTTTTGCCTGTCCACGACCATTCTCTTGCCTACTCCTTTTGGATTAATAAACATTGTAAGACTCCAACCATCTGCCTCCTGTGTCTGCATCTGGGTCTCGCCTTGTGTCACGATAACTGCAAACGAACAGTCCCTCTCTCTACTCCGTGTCAACCATCTTAACTGAGCTGGTAGAGTAAATGGCTTTTTGCATAGTGACCTGAAGTGACGGTGCCAATCCCTCATCACCAGTAAAACCACTCAGGGAAAATGCTTTCATACTCAGTATGTAGCCATGGTGATGTCTCCCAGTGATGGCCTATAGCAAATTGTTCTTGAAGTTTGAGGGTGTTCTTAAAGAATTTGTGTTTGCCTCAAACCTCCACATGCAGTTGAAGTCGGAAGTTTACATACACCTTAGCCAAATACATTTAAACTCAGTTTTTCACAATTCCTGACATTTAAACCTAGTAAAAATTCCCTGTTTTAGGTCAGGTAAGATCACCACTTTATTTTAAGAATGTGAAATGTCAGAATAATAGAGAGAATGACTTCAGCTTTAATTTTTTTCATCACATTTCCTGTAGGTCAGAAGTTTACATACACTCAATTAGTATTTGGTAGCATTGCCTTTATTAAATTGTTTAACTTGTGTCAAACGTTTCGGGTAGCCTTCCACAAGCTTCCCACAATAAATTGGATGAATTTTGGCCCATTCCTCCTGACAGAGCTGGTGTAACTGAGTCAGGTTTGTAGGTCTCCTTGCTGGCACACGCTTTTTTCAGTTCTGCCCACAAATACTCTATAGGATTGAGGTCAGGGCTTTGTGATGGCCACTCCAATACCTTGACTTTGTTGTCCTTAAGCCATTTTGCCACAACTTTGGAAGAATGCTTGGGGTCATTGTCCATTTGGAAGACCCATTTGCGACCAAGCTTTAACTTCCTGACTGATGTCTTGAGATGTTGCTTCAATATATCCACATATTTTTCCTACCTCATGATGCCATCTATTTTGTGAAGTGCACCAGTCCCTCCTACAGCAAAGCACCCCCACAACATGATGCTACCACCCGTGCTTCACAGTTGGGATGGTGTTCTTTGGCTTGCAAGCCTCCCCTTTTTCCTCCAAACATAACGATGGTGATTATGGCCAAACAGTTCTATTTTTGTTTCATCAGACCAGAGGACATTTCTCCAAAATGTACGATCTTTGTCCCCATGTGCAGTTGCAAACCGTAGTCTGGCTTTTTAATGCCGTTTTTCGGAGCAGTGGCTTCTTCCTTGCTGTGCGGCCTTTCAGGTTATGGCAATATAGGACTCATTTACTGTGGATATAGATTATTTTCCTCCAGCCTCTTCACAAGGTCCTTTGCTGCTGTTCTGTGATTGATTTGCACTTTTCGCACCAAAGTATGTTCATCTCTAGGAGACAGAACGCGTCTCCTTCCTGAGCGGTATGATGGCTGCGTGGTCCCATGGTGTTTATACTTGCGTACTATTGTTTCTACAGATGAAGGTGGTACCTTCAGGCATTTGGAAATTTCTCCCAAGGATGAACCAGACTTGTGGAAGTCCACAATTGTTTTTCTGAGGTATTGGCTGATTTATTTTGATTTTCCATGATGTCAAGAAAGAGGCACTGCGTTTTAAGGTACGCCTTGAATTACATCCACAGGTACACCTCAAATTGACTGAAATGATGTCAATTAGCCGATCAGAAGCTTCTAAAGCCATGACATAATT
The DNA here is from genome assembly GCF_901001165.1 of Salmo trutta. Lineage (NCBI taxonomy): Eukaryota > Metazoa > Chordata > Actinopteri > Salmoniformes > Salmonidae > Salmo > Salmo trutta. The sequence continues at coordinate 41,571,267 of NC_042965.1, read as the reverse complement.
TTCTGGAATTTTCCAAGCTGTTTAAAGGCACAGTCAACTTAGTGTATGTAAACTTCTGACCCACTGGAATTGTGATGCAGTGAATTATAAGTGAAATAATCTGAAAAACAACTTGTGTCATGCACAAAGTAGATGTCCTAACCGATTTGCCAAACTATAGTTTGTTAACAAGAAATTTGTGGAGTGGTTGAAAAACAAGTTTTAATGACTCCAACTTAAGTATATGTAAACTTCAACTGTATGTGTGGCAGTCACATGATTTTGTGACATACCACACAGACTCACTAAACACAAATGCTTCGTTTAAAATGCTTCGTGTAAATTAGGTCTGAGTGTTGGAGTGTGCCGCTGGCTATCCATAAAAAAAAATGTTTTTTTAATTGGGATGTCTGGTTTAAGGAATTGAAATTATTTATACTTTTGATACTTAGTACATTTTAGCAATTCCATTTACTTTGATACTTTAAATACTTAAAGAGATGGGTGGGGCTGGCTTAAGAGGGTGTGAATGATGCTGAATGAGTGTAGACAAGGAGAGCTCTCGAGTAGGTACCAAAACATTCAAAGGCCCTTTTCTCAAAAGTGAGTTCATAAGTTTATCAACTTTCAAAGCATTATTACTTTCCCATTGTTCCTCAAAAATGCAATGTATGATATACCATTTTCTAGCTCTGAGTCTCTACTTTTTACCAATGTAAAAAACACAATTTCTAATTTTGATAGATAAGACCGAATCCAGGTGGTGAGTCACAAATAGCAGCACAACATTTCTTAGAATCAAGGGCAATGGTGACATAATTTAGGACCTTTAAGGTTGCTGTGACACATCCATAACCTGAGCGGAAACTAGACTGAGTGTATACCCGAGAGAATACTAGTGTCAATACCCACAAAACCTACTGTGGTGGACATGTTTTGTATCCTCTGTGTCTCTGCAAATGTGTGACTATATGTAACGTGTTGTCTCCTGATTATTGTGTTAGGATGTTCTGTGACTTTGCTCTCAGGAAGGGAACTGATAGAAGAATAACATAAAGAAGGAAACATATTGTTACTTTGGTCCAACGCCTAGATACAATGTGTGCAAGGTCATTATCACCTTATTTCATTTTTTACATTTTTTTTTCACCTATTTCACCCTGAGAGTAGAGACGCCTAGATTGAGTACAAAGTGCTGAAGAAGAGCACCCCATCAGAGCTTCTAACAGACTTGTACTTTGACTATTTAGTTTGTTGTAACCTTTATGGCCGTGATAATAGAGATCTGTTCATTTAACTTTGAGTACATAGTGGTAATTTCCACAACACTACCACGGTAGTGTCACATTCGTCATACTGAGTGGACCAAAACGCAGCGGGTATGTGAATGCTCATCTTCTTATTATTAAAGAGAAAAAACACTGATACAAAATAAACGACGATAAACAGTCCTGTAAGGTGCTCAGACTATACAAGGAACAACTACCCACAAAACCCATGAAGAAAAAACCCCTACTTAAATATGATCTCTAATCAGAGGCAACGAGGATCAGCTGCCTCCAATTAGAGATCAACCCAAACATACACAACATAGAAATAGAAGAACTAGAAAGGAAAACATAGAAATAGATAAAATAGATCAAACCCAAAATCCCAAAACAAACACCCCCCCTGCCACGCCCTGACCATACAATAATAACAAAATAACCTCTTTACTGGTCAGGACGTGACAGGTAGTAATTTTATGTCTGGTAATGACACCTACACAAGAGTGTCAAAACCCACAAAATCTACCACACAAGGCCAAACATTCCATTACACCATAGCCTACTTGTCAACAGTATGTTTATGTTTATAACATTTTCTGAAATTGACCATATTATATTATCATTGTAATTGCGCATGTCAGACACGCACCTACCCCAATGCTCTGTTTCTGATCACTGGGATGAATGCCGAGATACAGCTTTGACTTGAATCTGCTTGAAAAGCTATGGCAAAATCTGAAAAGGTTGTCTAGCAATGATCAACAACCAGTTTGGCAGAGCTTGAAGAATTTTGAACAGAATAGTGGGCAAATGTTACACAATCCAGGTGTGGAAAGCTCTAAGATACTTACCCAGAAAAACTCACAGCTGTAATTACTGCCAAAGGTGATTCTACAAAGTATTGATGTAGTTCTGTTCTTGAGCTGTTCTTGTCTATTAATGTTCTGTATTATGTCATGTTTCATGTTCTGTGTGGATCCAGGAAGAGCAGCTGCGGCTATTGCAACAGCTAATGGGGATCCTAATGAAATATTTGTTTATATGTCATAATGTGTTATGATGCTGGTTGTCAAGTAAAGTGTTACCAATCATTGATAGACTTTGACCCCCCCCCCTAAAAAAAGCCAAATATGTGAAATTGTGGCCCTCTGGTCCATGGACTAGATGTGACTGGTTATCAACTGAAACATTGTAATAATATTCACCATGAACTAGATGTGACTGGTTATCAACTGAAACATTGTAATAATATTTATCATGAACTAGATGAGACTGGTTATCAACTGAAACATTGTAATAATATTCCCCATGAACTAGATGTGACTGGTTATCAACTGAAACATTGTAATAATATTTATCATGAACTAGATGAGACTGGTTATCAACTGAAACATTGTAATAGTATTCCCTGTGCCTTACTGTCCTGTATTAGTTTCATTTGATGGCCTCAGACATTGTTTATTAAGCTTAACAATGACATCATAGAGTAAGCAAGAGCACTAACAGATCCCTCTTGCTAGAATCATAATTAAAAATGAATCTATGAGTTGTATGTAATTATGGAATGAATGAATTTGCTTCTTTGTCATCTTGCTAGCTAGTTATCTACAGTGCCTTCGGAAAGTATTCAGACCCCTTCACTTTTCCCACATTTTGTTACGTTACTTATTCTATTTTCAGAAATCAATACCCCCTAATGACAAAGCGAAAACAAGTTTTCAGAAAATTTTGCAAATGTATAACATTTTTCAATCGGAAATATCACATTTACATAAGTATTCAGACCCTTTACTCAGTACTTTGTTGAAGCACGTTTGGCAGCGATTACAGCCTCGAGTCTTCTTGGGTATGATGCTACAAGCTTGATACACCTGTATTTGAGAGTTTCTCCCATTATTCTCTGCAGATCCTCTCAAGCTCTGTCAGGTTGGATGTGGATCATTGCTGCACAGCTATATTCAGATCTCTCCAGAGACGTTCAATCGGTTTCAAGTCGGGCTCTGGCTGGACCACTCAAGGATATTCCAGAGACTTGTCCCGAAGCCATTCCTGCATTGTCTTGGCTGTGTGCTTGGAGTCGTTGTCCTGTTGGAAGGTGAACCTTCACCCCCAGTCTGAGGTCCTGAGCGCTCTGGGGCAGGTTTTCATCAAGGATCTCTCTCTGTATTTTGCTCAGTTCATCTTTGCCTCTATCCTGACTAGTCTCGCAGTCCCTGACATGAAAAACATCACAACAGCATGATGCTGCAACAACCATGCTTCACCGTAGGGATGGTGCCAGGTTTCCTCTAGATGTGACACTTGGCATTGAGGCCAAAGAGTTCAATCTTGGTTTCATCAAACCATTGAATCTTGTTTCTCATGGTCTGAGAGTCTTTAGGTGCCTTTTGGCAAACTCCAAGCGGGCTGTCATGTGCCTTTTACAGTGGAGTGGCTTCTGTCTGGCCACTCTACCATACAAACCTGATTGGTGGAGTGTTGCAGAGATGGTTGTCCTCCTGGAAGATACCCCCATCTCCATAGAGGAACTCTAGAGCTCTGTCGGTTCTTGGTCACCTCCCTGACCAAGGCCCTTCCTCCCCCGATTGCTCAGTTTGGCCGAACGGACAGCTCTAGGAAGAGTCTTGGAGGTTCCAAACTTCTTCCATTTAATAATGATGGGAGCCACTGTTTTCTTGAGGACCTTCAATGTTGCAGAAATATTTTGACACCCTTTCCCGGATCTGTGCCTCGACACAATCCTGTTTTGGAGCTCTAAGGAGTCCACATAGCTTTTGCTCTGACATGCACTGTCAACTGTGGAACCTGTGGACACACACCATAATGGCGCCGACAGAGATGTTCGCCTTGCTTCGAGGTCCTTAGCAAACTATGCGGTATTTAGTTTTTTATGTATTATTTCTTACATTGTTAGCCCAGAAAATCTTAAGTGTTATTACATTCAGCCGGGAAGAACTATTGAATATAAGAGCGATGTCAACTTACCAACATTACAACTAGGAATACAACTTTCCCGAAGCGTGTCCTATGTTCAGACCACCACCCAGGACAGTGGATCTAATCCCAGAGGCCAACCCAAAACAATGTTGCCGCAGAAGAGGCATATGGAGCGGCCTCCTGGTTAGGCTCCGTAGGTGTGCACACCGCCCACCACTTCTGAGGATACTACTCGCAAATGTCCAGTCTCTTGACAACAAGGTAAACAAAATTAGAGCAAGGGTTGCCTTTCAGAGAGACATCAGAGATTGTAACATTCTCTGTTTCATGGAAACATGGCTCTCTCGGGTACGTTGTTTGGAGTCGATTCAGCCACCGGGCTTCTTCATGCGTCACGCCGACAGTGATAAACACCTCTCTGCGAAGAAGAAAGACAGGGGTGTATGCTGCATGATTAATGACTCATGGTGTAATCGTAACAACATACAGGAACTGAAGTCCTTCTGCTCACCCGGCTAGAATTCCTCACAATCAAATGACGGCCATATGATCTCCAAAGAGAATTTTTGTCTGTTATCGTCATGCTGTGCAAATTCCCCCTCAAGCAAACACCACGATGGCCCTCAAGGAACTTTCACTTGACTATGTAAACTGGAAACCATATATCCTCAGGCTGCATTTATTGAAGCTGGGGATTTTAACAAAGGTTTGAGAACAAGGCTACCTTTTGAGAACAAGGCTACCTAAATTCTATCAGCATATTGATTACAGCACTCACATAGGCAATACACTTGATCACAGCTACTTTAACTTCCGCGATGCATACGAGGCCCTTAGGCAAATCCGACCACGACATCTTGCTCCTACCGGCTTACAGGCAGGAACTAAAAGAGGATGTACCCATGACATAGAACCATTCAACGCTGGTCTGACCAATCGGAATCCATGCTTCAAGATTGTTTTGATCACGCGGACTGGGAAATGTTCCAGGAGCCTAAGAGAATAACATCCATCTATATACTCGGTGAGTGAGTTTATAAGGAAGTGCACTGGAGATGTTGTAACAACTGTGACTATTAAAACCTACCAAGTGCTTTGAGAGACTAGTCAAGGATCATATCACCTCCACCTTACCTGCCACCCTAGACCCACTTCATTTTGCATACCGCCCACACAGGTCCACAGACGATACAATCGCCATCACACTGCCCCATCCCATCTGGACAAAAGGAATACCTATGTAAGAAAGTTGTTCATTGATGACAGCTCAGCATTCAACACCATAGTACCCTCATAGCTCATCATTAAGCTCGAGGCCCTGGGTCTCAACCCCGCCCTGTGCAATTGGGTCCTGGACTTTCTGACGGGCCTCCCCCAGGTGGTGAAGGAAGGAAACAACATCTCCACTTTGCTGACCCGCAACACTGGGGCCCCACAAGGGTGCGTACTCAGCCCCCCTCCTGTACTCCCTGTTCACCCATGACTGCGTGGCCATGCACACCTCCAACTCAATCATCAAGTTTGCAGACGACACATACAGTAGTGGGATTGATTTTCCAACACGATAAGACAGCCTACAGGGAGGAGGTGAGGGCACTCGGAGTGTGGTGTCAGGAAAACAACCTCTCACTCAACGTCAATAAAACAAAGGAGATGATCGTCGACTTCAGGAAACAGCAGAGGGAGCACCCCCTATCCACATCGAAGTGACAGCAGTGAAAAAGGTGGAACGTTTTAAGTTCCTTGGCGTACACATCACAGACAAACTGAAATGGTCCACCCACACAGACAGTGTGTTGAAGAAGACACAACAGCACCTCTTCAACCTCAGGAGGCTGAAGAAATTTGGCTTGTCACCTAAACCCTGACAAAATTTTGCAGATGCACAATCGAGAGCATCCTGTAGGGCTGTATCACCGCCTGGTACAGCAACTGCATCGCCCTTAACCGCAAGGCTCTCCAGAGGGTGGTGCGGTCTGCACAACAGTGGTGTTATAACATTATTATACAAATGTGTTCAGTCATTAATTGATCAATCAAGGCTGTACAGGAAAAAATATAACTATTATTTTTATTTTAGAGACTCTTCAAAATGAACAGCAAAAACATGTATAGTATTACAAAGTGAACACCACAGCTGTGGTACATTGAAGACAGGAGGAAATAAAGATTGTTTATATTAATATATATTCTTAATTGTTTGTTAAAGGTAGACATAAAGACAGAATACAATCAACAGTAACATATGAATTGTAGCATCAAGGACAAAAACAATAATTCACTGGTATTATTAACACATATTCATTAATGAAGGTTACATTGGTTATAGCCTAGAAATAAAGATGATTTAGAACAGCCTGTCAATCATCACTGTGGTCTAACAGGCCCATGTTTGCCAGCCGGCTCACATTTCCACCCTGTGACATTATGAAAGCTTATACAGGGTAGTTGTTAAGGTTTATCACCCATAGTTGTTCCATCCCCCTCATATAACCCATACTAGTTGTTTTGTACCAGGACTATAGCTGCCACCTTAACCAGAAACACAGTTCACTGTGAGACAGAAGTAGCCTGATAAACACAAGGTCCCTAATCACTACAGTTGATTTTGTGTGGCTGATTTGATTATTTCACTTGAAAGCCACAGTCTTCACAAACGGTTCACATACAGTGCATGATAGTATTAATGTCATATATCGTTTTACATAATATAACCAAATATGTGACATTTCACACATTTGATGCAAAAAGTCTATATTATACATTTACCAAAATTACAATACAGTTAGGGTTGAGGGCCTTCCTGAAGTTGTGGCATCTGGCCACTTCTTCGGTTATCATTCCTTGAATTTGTTTGTTCGTTTCTGGTTTCCGTTGTTGTTTCCCTAAACTGATGTGGTCACGTCTCCCTCATTGGTCTGTGAAGAGTTAGAGTTCAGGTTAGGTGTCCATCCCTGTTCCGTCTGGGACATGACGTTGATTTCATCAATTATATCATCACTTAGATTAGATATAATGTTAAAATCAAGGTTGTCAGGGGTGATCACTCTGTCTTCCACCTCTTGATGGGTGGTGCTCCTCCATGTATATTCCATGGGCTGCATTCGAAGGGCGTAGTAGTTCTTAGATTTTAAGAACTAAAAACTCCTGAGCTGTTCTCTTTGTCTTTTTCAATAAGAATTTCTGTCTCTTTCCCAAACATTCTCCTCAAATAGTTCCCTGTGATAAGATCTGACACCATTGCAAGATCTACAACAGATATCCCTCCAAGGTACTGCAGTCAGAATGGAATTCGCAACAAGTAGAACCAAAACAAGTCCTAAGCCGCAAACCTGAAACAAAATTAGCAAACGTTCAAGCAAACTGAACGCACCCCTGGTCTCCACCCCCGCTCAATACTCTGGTCTCCACCCCCTTCATACTCTGGTCTCCAACCCCCCTAAACCTCTGGTCTCCACCCCCCCCCTTAATACTCTGGTCCCCCCTCAATACTCTGGTCTCCACCCGCCCTCAATAGTATGGTCTCCACCCCCGCTCAATACTCTGGTCTCCACCCCCTCTCAATAATCTGGTCTCCACGCCCCCCTCAATACTACCCGGTCTCCAGCCCCCCATCAATACTCTGGTCTCCCCCCCCCTAAATCTCTGGTCTCCACCCCCTCTCAATACTCTGGTCTCCACCCCCCCCCCCCTCAATACTCTGGTTTCCATTCCCCCTCAATACTCTGGTCTCCACCACCCCTCAATACTCTGGTCTCCACTCCTCTAATACTCTGGTCTCCACTCTGCCTCAATACTCTGGGGACTTTAAATAATCAATGACAATTCAATAATTAATGGTACTTACCATTGATTCCTTTTGAAATTAGTTTGCTTTTCTAGGTCCTCTTGGTCAGTTGTAGTATTAGTTGTGTTTGCAGGGACTCTCTGTTCTGTGATAGCACACGAACCAGTCCCCATCAATTAACACAGTCACAACCACACAGCAGCCCTATGCAACTGCCTTAAAAATGATTCCCAACAGTCTTCCCCACAATTACATCTGCATCTGCATGTAATTCTCAAGACTCATTGAAACGCTCCATCCATCCAGAGAGTCAAGAGAAAGAAGATCAGAGCTGGAAACACCATGTAGACTATACACTGATTATAGGTAACCTCTGGTTTAACACCATTTTCACATAAGCATTTTAGGTGATCATCAAACACAACCTGGTAAAGAAAAAGAGCAAAGAAGGTCATGTAAAAACTGCCTGATTTTACACTGTTTGATCAGCTTGTCAAGTACTGGCTTGAAGTCTCCATCATGATCAGATTTTCTACAGCGTCCCCTGACTACCCGTCCTGTCTACTTTCCTCTCTCCAGATGAACAGAGTAATGATGTTAGTTGCTTGTACACCTTTACTGGTCTGGTTACTCTGGTCTCCACCCCCTACTCCGATAGGTCATCAAATGAAACTAATACAGGACAGTAAAGGCAAAGGAACTATTATTACAAATTGTTCAGTTGATAACCAGTCACATCTAGTTCAGTGGTGAATAGTATTACAATGTTTCAGTTGATAACCAGTCACATCTAGTCATGGTGAATATTTTACAATGTGTTCAGTTGATCACCAGTCACATCTAGTTCATGGGGAATATTATTACAATGTTTCAGTTGATAACCAGTCACATCTAGTTTCATGGGGAATATTATTACAATGTTTCAGTTGATAACCTGTGGCGGATGAATCAGAATTAGTTGGTAACATAGATAATTAAGATGTTTTATTTGCATAATATGTTTATGTGAGATACTTGTCATTAGAATGTTTCCCTTTGGACTCTGGTGTTGGCAGTGGCACTTTTCCCTTAGCTAGGGCTCAGTCACTTGGGGCCCAGAGAGGAGAGGTCGACTTGTCTTTCACATATCCCTGGTGCTATGCAGAATATCAGAAAGGGAAGAGGACAGAATGGAACATTGTCTTCATATGTGAATGTGTCTTTACCTATTCTTAACCATGTGAAGGGATGGCGTGATTAACTTCTTGGGGTATCCCCCCCTTCTTCTCAATTCTGCCTAAAGACATACCCAAATCTAACTGCCTGTAGCTCAGAACCTGAAGCAAGGATATGCATATTCTTGGTATCATTTGAAAGGAAACACTCTGAATTTTGTGGAAATGTGAATTGAATGTCGGAGAATATAACACAATAGATCTGGTAGAAGAAAATACAAGGAAAATAAACATACGTTTTCTGTTTTTTGTTGTTGCTGCATCATCTTTCAAATGACCAAGAACAGACAAACATTCAGATAGGATGCTGGGGATGATTTGAACATAAGATGGCAACAATAGCTGAGCAAAGTTTTAGACAGATAATTTCAAAAATGAGTGAGCTACATGACACTGAGCATGAAGTCACCCAGGTGTCCCACACCAATGTACCCAAATGTACCCAAATGTACCCAGTGGCCAAATTGGTACAGTGATACATTTTGAAGGGAAAGAACTATATACAAAATACATAAATGCCATTCTAACACTCCCCCCCCCAAAAAAAAAAATAAATAAATAAATAACATGGGGAACTATTTACACATTTCTATTTAAAATATGTGAAGACCCTCAGTCCGTTACACAATATGTGTGCTGCTGGTTGCAATGGCCCATAGCAGTCTCTTTCTGCAGTAAAGCAGAGGTACAGTGATACATTTTGAAGGAAATAACTATATACAAAATACATAAATGCATCATTCTAACACTCCCCCCCCCCAAAAAAAAATAACATGGGAAACTATTACCATTTTCTATTTACAATATTGTGAAGACCCTCAGTCCGTTACACAATATTGTGCTGCTGGTGCCATGGCCCATAGCAGTCTCTTTCTGCTGTAAAGCAGAGGTACAGTGATACATTTTGAAGGAAATAACTATATACAAAATACACAAATGCCATTCTAACACTCCCCCCCCCCCAACAAAAAAAAAATAACATGGGGAACTATTTACACATTTTCTATTTACAATATTGTGAAGACCCTCAGTCCGCTACACAATATTGTGCTGCTGGTGCCATGGCCCACAGCAGTCTCTTTCTGCTATGTAAAAGTAGAGGCTTACTGAGCATGTAGTGCAGTGTGATGGCGCATTTCCTGTGACAAAGGGCACAACGACGTCTCCCCACTGTGGCCTTTTGCCCTGAGGCACATTCATGCCTGCAGAGATGTATCTGGGCAGTGAACACCACTGGTTGAAGGAGCAGAAGGGACAGAGGTAGAGGGGACAGAAGGTGCTGCAGTGGACTTGCTGTAGCTAGCAAGCTCCTGGATGAGCAGCTCTCTGAATGCAAGCTGTGAGATGGGGGGCTGTCCACAGCTCTTGGGCCTATTTTCCCTTCTGGAGGATGAGGAATTGACCACAGCAATGTCAATGAAATTATAGAAAAATTGTTGTGTAACCATTTCATGGTCTTGTGGAGCACAGTATAGTAGTCCTAGTCAGTGCATCTGACAGTCCACACCCTCCCATGCCCTTGTTGTAGTGCTTCACAGCAGCTGGAATGGGGACATTTTTTGTGGTCCATGCCCCGCGACCGTCCTTCACACGCCTGACGACTTGATCGCCACTGAAGGACTTGTGATACTGGAAGCACATGACAACCTCCCTGGTATGCATCCACTTCACAAAGAGCAGGCCATAGTCAATAATCCATCGCATGTTACCCCGCTCAGCCCCGCTTAGGCATGTCGTTCTCCTTTGTTTTCGGAAAGCCCACCCTGTTGGTCCGAATGGTGCCACAGAGCCCACACCTCACCTTCCGCAGGTCTGGTGAACAGGGTAGGCTTGTGTAGAAGTTGTCTACAAACAGTTTGTAGCCCTTCCCCCAGTCAGTTGAAAAATCTAATAGCTCCATAACAGTAATCATAACTCAGTCCATTACCGGTAGCAAAACTGTTTTTCCCTCAAACAAAAAAATTACAAGTGTAGGCACACACAGAATCAGCCAAAACAAACAGTTTGTAACCCACTTGGTTGGTTGTTCCGCATGTATTGTTTGAGGCTGATTCGGGGCCTTTGAGCTACCATCCTCTCATCAATGGACATGTTCTGGGCAGGAGGCTGAAAATAGGTCTTGCAGGCCTCAACGACGTTGGGGTAAGAGAGGTTTGGATCTTGCAGAGCCTAGCAAACCTTGGTGGTGCCTCTCTTCTTGTCATTCTCCCCATCAACTTCTGGGGTCACTGATGTGAAGCGCCCTGTGAGATAGTCTGAAACCTTTGCAAGACATGGACAGTCATGGGGAAAGGCAGTTGATAGAGAGCTGACGTTTTCCCAGTAGTCCCTCAGAGTTTTCAACTTCACCAGGGCCTACATGGGAAATGACCAGTGAAAAGTAGCAGAAAAGGTCTGACATGGAAATGGGCTTCCATGCCTCTTTCTTTCCTGCCTGCTTCTTAGCCCCGTACTTATTGTGTTTCGACACCAGGGAATCACAACAGATGAGGTGAAAAAACGTTGGAAAAGTTGAAGGGGCTGTACTTTGCGGTCATGTTGAGTTGAGGTCCTGGCTGCCTTTTAGGTCTGAAACGGGGTGGGAATTGGGTTCCCACATCGTCTTCGAACACAGAGTGCCAATGACCCTCTGGCCCTCTGTCTGCAGGTTCTCTCTCCCACCCTCCGCTTCTTTGTCACTGACTTCACAACACTAGATGGCCGGGTAGGATGTGGAGCCAGAGACAGCAGGGGTCCGGCTAGATGAACCAACTTCAGAGGAGATGGACACCTAGCCACTGTGGTTCATAATCATAATCACTGCCACTGTGAACGAAAGACAAAACTCAGTAAGAATACTTTCACATATGAGCCCTGTATCAACCGTAAAATAAACAGATTGTATTATATATGAGTGACAGGGACATTATGTGAAGGTGCTGTTCCATTCCACGTTTATGTAAATTCAAATAAAAAAATATATATAACACAGCAGTACAGCCAATGTGTACTTACACATTTCATTACTGATGGTATTTTTATATATTGCAAATAAAATAGAAAATCTCCCAAAAAAATCTCAAATTAATAATATTTGATATTATTAATTTCAAACAATGACATTAGCATTAGCACTTACTTATCCAGCATGGCCTCCTCTCCATGAAGAAACATGTCCTTCCGCCTGGGAGTCAAACTAGCTTCACTGAAAGATTAAGCTTCCTCTAGCAACTCGGCTCACTTTCTCTATCAATCTCATCTATAAATTTGGGTTAAATCTGTAACCTAGACTTTGTTTTAGATTTTCCTGATTTATTAGCCATAATTTCAATATATAAACTTGCTGAAATGCTATCGATTATGTACTGCTATGCGTAACACTATGGCTCCGTCAAGTAGTATTTGCAATGGCGTAAGAACCTTCTTTTATGCCAGAGTTTACGACAAAGGCTGGTCCTTCATATAACCAGTTTACACATTGTCATTTACCTTAGCTCATGGGCTATTTCCAGCTAGATTTCAAGATGATCAGTGGTCATTGGGCCAAAATACAGTCAATCAACGATAGACCCGTGTCCTACCATTGGTGCGCAATGAGGTCATTGATTGCTGTCTTCAAATCGGTTTCTTTAAGTCAATACGTCCCAGGAAAATAACCATCAAGTACAGTTTGTGTTAGTAACATCAGAGATTGCAATGAAGCCAACCATGACTAGATAAACTTGTTGTTGTGTGTGTATTACCACGAATGTTTCGTCCAAAGTTGAACGAGACGGATATCACGATGCAAGCGGTTTACAATGTTTCGTGTTAGTCTATAAAAATGGATTTTATCAACAAAATGGACATTCACTAAGGTAGTTAGGACACTTGGTATTGCCACCATCCGAGGAAGATCTTCAAAGGTAATTGATTATTTTATTGCTATTTCTGACTTTAGTGACGCTAATTGCTTGGTTGGGAAAATGCTAGTAATGCTTGTGTGTGCGGAGGCTGTCCTCAGATTATATAATGTATGCTTTCGCCGCAAAGCCTTTTTGAAATCTGACACACTGCTGGATTAACAAGATGTTAAGCTTTTAAAAGATGTAAGATACATGTATTGACATAAATGTTTTAATATTATGAATGGTGTATTTAGAATTTTAAGCTATGCATTTTCACCGGATGTTAGCCAAGTGGGACGAAATCATCCCACTGCCCAAGCGAGGGTTAATGGGGGAAGCCCAATTATTTGTCTCCACAATGCCTGTACGCAAGTCACGTACTCCGCTCACTGAGCTTGTCCAGGAGTGGGATCAAGAGGGGGGTTTACTTGAGATGAGAGTATCTAGAGATGACAATTGATATATAGCCATGGATGAGTTGTGTTTTTGTACTATGAAGTACGAGGGAACGAGATTAGAACCTCGTCATAGGGACCAAACTGAACGATAATTATAGTGAATTTATTGGCTAGGGGATAATCCTTTCTCAAATATAAAGTCTCTTTGTGAAATGTTCCTAAGAGCTGTGGTTCATCATGTATGTTGAGAGGGGTGTATCTTGGCTATAAAAGATCTTTGTACTTTTGTGTTGTCACTTTCAATGGTTCATTAGAGATAGCGCATCATTGAAAGTCAAGTGCTTATTGCAAAGGTCTTATTATTAAAGAGTGTAGTTTAAGTATAACCTGACTAGTGTGTGAAGTTTGTAACTCTCCTCATTTGTTAAAACCTCTCGGGGCTAGTGAGACGTCACCATCCCACTCTATTCATCAGCCAGTAGAATAGCGTGGCGCGAAATACAAAACCTCAAATGCAATAATTTCAATTTTTCAAACATATGACTATTTTACACCATTTTAAAGACAAGACTCTCGTTAATCTAACCACATTGTCCGATTTCAAAAAGGCTTTACAGCGAAAGAAAAACATTAGATTATGTTAGGAGAGTACATAAACACAAATAACCACACAGCCATTTTTCAAGCAAGCATATATGTCACAAAAACCCCAAACACAGCTGAATGCAGCACTAACCTTTGATGATCTTCATCAGATGACACTCCTAGGACATTATGTTATACAATACATGCATGTTTTGTTCAATCAAGTTCATATTTATATCAAAAAACAGCTTTTTACATTGGCATGTGATGTTCAGAACTAGCATTCCCACCCAAAACTTCCTGTGAATTTACTAAAGGACTCATGATAAACGTTGACAAAATACATAACAATTATTTGAAGAATTATAGATACAGAACTCCTTTATGCAATCGCTATGTCAGATTTTAAAATAGCTTTTCGGCGAAAGCACATTTTGCAATATTCTGAGTACATAGCTCAGCCATCACGGCTAGCTAATTTGACACCCGCCAACTTCGGGGCAACCTAAACTCAGAATTACTATTAGAAAAATTGGATTACTTTTGCTGTTCTTCGTCAGAATGCACTCCCAGGACTGCTACTTCAACAACAAATGTTGTTTTTGTTCCAAATAGTCCATAGGTATGTGCAAATACCTCAGTTTTGTTAGTGCATTCAGGTCACTATCCAAACGGTAACGCACGAGCGCATTTCGAGACAAAAAATGTCAAAATGTTCCTTTACCGTACTTAGAAGCATGTCAAACGCTGTTTAAAATCAATTTTTATGCTATTTTTCTTGTAAAGTAGCGATAATATTCCAACCGGACAATGCTGTATTCATTCAAAAGGAAGAGAAAAAATGGCGAGGTCTCGTGAACGCGCATTTCCATTCCCTTTGTCCTCAGGCAGACCACTGACAAACAGAGTTACTATACTTTGCCCAGAGACAGATGACGCCCCAATCCACTTTTTGCCGGCTTTAGAGAGCCAATGGAAGCCTTAGAAAGTGCAACATAACCCCACGGATACTGTAGTTTTGATAGACAAGCAAAAGCAGAACTACAAAATTGCAGACAGGGCACTTCCTGCTTAGAATCTTCTCAGGTTTTTGCCTGCCATATGAGTTCTGTTATACTCACAGACACCATTCAAACAGTTTTAGAAACTTTAGAGTGTTTTCTATCCAAATATACTAATAATATGCAAATATTTGACTTTGGGCCCCAGTATTAGGCATTTTAATCTGGGCACGTTTGTATCCGAAAATGAAAATACTCCCCCCTTTACCTTAACAAGTTAATGCAGAAATTAGCCACCACATTTGGTGACGAGGATGTGAATCTTCACTTGGTTTCCGCTCCCGACGATCTGGGCAAATCGTGCACGAGGGATCCCTCAAACTTGGGATCTCAGGGAAACCTCACTTCGGGAACGAAGCAGATGGACCCACCTTTGATCTGAGAGGGAGCGAGCCGAGTGGATACCACGTCTCGAACCTAGTTTTTTTAAAAGAAAGAGGTGAGCAAACACTGTGGTTGAATTAAGGAGAAGTTTATCTTTAACGTCTCTGGGGTATGTGGGACGCTACCGTCTCACCTGCGGGACACACTATTCAACAGCCAGTGAAATAACAGGGCGCCAAATTCAAAACAACAAAAATCTCATAATTCAAATTTCTCAAACATACAACTATTATATCCCATTTTAAAGATACACTTCTCGTTAATCCAACCACATTGTCCGATTTCAAAAAGGCTTTACGGAGAAAGCATAGCATTAGATTATGTTAGGACACCACCTAGACAACAAAAACCACACAGCCATTTTCCAAGCAAGGAGAGGCATCACAAAAACCAGAAATACAGCTAAAATTAAGCACTAACCTTTGACGATCTTCATCAGATGGCACTCATAGGACTTCATGTTACACAATACATGTATGTTTTGCTCGATAAAGTTCATATTTATATCCAGAAACGGCATTTTACATTGGCGTGTAATGTTCAGAAATACTTCCGGTGAATGAGCACATCAATTTACAGAAATACTCATCATAAACGTTGATAAAATATTAAACTGTTATTCAAAGAATTATAGATACACTTCTCCTTAATGCAACCGCTGTGTCAGATTTAAAAAAAAACTTTACAGCGAAAGCACACTTTCCAATAATCTGAGTACGGCGCTCAGAGACGAAACCAAACCCGCCATTTTCTGGTGTCAACAAAACTCCGAATTAACATTATAAATATTCACCTTTGATGATCTTCATCAGAATGCACTCCCAGGCATCCCAGGTCCACAATAAATGTTGTTTTTTTCGATAAAGTCCATAATTTATGTCCAAATACCTTATTTTCGTTCGCGCGTTCTGTCCACTACTCCAAATGTAGGAAGCGCGCAGAAAATGTCACAACAAAAAGTCAAAAAAAGTTATATTTGCGTTCGTAGAAATATGTCAAACGATGTATAGCATCAATCTTTAGGAGGTTTTTAACATAAATCTTCCATAATATTCCAACCGGACGATTCCAATGACTTCATAAATGAAAAGGAACTCAGGTCGCTCTCTCGGCCATGCACGTGACTGAACTCGTGCCTTATTTTGGGATACCTGACTCCTAGGTCTCTTATTCTCTCTATATATACCATAGAAGCATGAAACAACGTTCTAAAGACTGTTGACATCTAGTGGAAGCCTTAGGAAGTGCAAAATGAACCCTAAGTCACTGTGTGTTAGATAGGCAATCACTTGAAAAAACTACAAGCCTCAGATTTCCCACTTCCTGGTTGGATTTTTCTCAGGTTTTTACCTGCCATATGAGTTCTGTTACACTCAAAGACATCATTCAAACCGATTTAGAAACTTCAGAGTGTTTTGGATCCAAATCCACTAATAACATGCATATCCTACCTTCTGAGCCTGAGTAGCAGGCAGTTCACTATGGACACCACTTTCATCCGGACGTCAAAATACTGCCCCCTGCCCTAGAGAAGTTAAAATGGTGCATAATACTCGTATGTGTGAGAAATTTGAATTATGAGATTTTTGTTGTTTGAATTTCGCTCCCTGCTATTCCATTGGCTGTTGGCAAGGGTCTCGCTGGCGGAACGGGGTTCCGCTAGCGGAACGTCTGTCCTCAACAGGTTTTAATACGCTCTTCTAAATCACATACTACTGTTGACACAACACTATTTGCAACACCACTAGCTTGCAACTTGGCAATGACGGAGGCACACATATCTTCAGCAAGACTCTGTCCATTCTTCTCAAAACAATCACTTTGAGTGTTATGTCGTGGAATTATTCTAATCAAAGCAGAGAGAATTGTAGATTTCTTCAAAGCAATTGAACTTCATGATTTAATTACTGCATTAATGGTCGGTAACCACCCGGAGGTGATCACTGAGGAACTCTACGAGCATAACTAAGCCACAGCAGTTTATAGTTAAGACACATCCTCCTGAATACGTGACAAACAACAGATGTGTGGAATGGGTCAAAAGGTTAGGATATGTTATGAAATAAATGAATACTTCAGAGCAGATAGTATCTGCTGTGAAGACTGTTCTCATTGTATGGAAACCAGGGTTTAGCCCCCAAAGACGAGGTTCTTCTTATCAGCTAACAATAACAAATCTCGTCCCTGGTACCTTACAGACAGCAACTCAGTCTATGAAATGCAGGCTCTATCTGATGGAGACATTTCTCTCACATGCACCACTGATCATAGAATGGAATGTGGCTGTTGCTTTCATCACCTAGCCATCACTTAATCAGTTGCCAGCCCACGTTTCAGAGGTTCAACTAAGTTCACACAGACACAGATGAGACAGTTCTAAGAACCCTATTCTATTGCATAAAACAACCATTCGATGCATAAACAGTATTATAACATCATCTTGTCATTTCTCCACCACAGTTGTCATGTAGGACACCAATGTCGCCACCCATTTGTGGAGCTTCTGACAGGACTGGAAAATCAGCAACATTAGAGGGGCCTTCGAAGCTTAATGCATCAACTACTTGACCAATATCCTTATGAATACTATTCAAATGTTTTCTGAAACCTGAGTATGTTGAAAACTGCTGTCTACAACCATCTGGAGCACAGACCAATCTAATCTTGGTGGAGGGATAGAAGCTATGCTCAATTCACAAATTAGATATCAATGACTGGCTGTTTCTGTGCAAAGCTTGACAAAAAAAGCACCTCAACATACATTTATCTAGTTAATAAGTTTTGTCGTCAACTCTATCACGCTATCTCTTGTTTGGCCTACAACAATGTAGTTGATAGTTGTCTGAACAAATGTGTAGAAGTTGACAAGAGCATCATCATATGTCAGGTTAAAGACAAAGTGGGCTTTGACGAGTTCATCAAATGCACACAGACCACTAGTTGCCTGGCAGGAAACAAGCCTCTTGTCCACCACAATGTAGTAGTTGTCAATCTTGCGCTGTCTTCTTTCCAACGGCAAGGAGGTATGTCTGTCGACCATGGCTCCCATCAAGACGGGGATCAGTGCTGCAGCATGACTGCAACACACAAAGGGTCTTTTTAAGTCACTCATGTTAAGACAAAGAGACAACCCAAAAAGAAATTACACAGAAATGAATGTATCAGTTTACCTTATGAGGTTAAGACAAAGAGACAACCCAAAAAAGAAATTACACAGAAATTACTGTATCAGATTACCTTGTGAAAGTGCACTAGTCTATCCACAGCTTCACTGGCACAAGGACTTTGCAGCTGCGTCATGCTGTTTTACAGCCAAGAAGGTACATATAGCAATGCAAATGTTAGTGTACACCATGTTGTCTCCTGATTATTGTGTTAGGATGTTCTGTGACTTTGCTCCATGTTATTGTTTTGGGATGTCCTGTGACTTTGCTCCATGTTATTGTGTTAGGCTGTTTTGTGACTTTGCTCCTTGTTATTGTGTTAGGATGTTCTGTGACTTTTCTCCTTGTTATTGTGTTAGGATGTTCTGTGACTTTTCTCCTTGTTATTGAGTTAGGATGTTCTGTGACTTTTCTCCTTGTTATTGAGTTAGGATGTTCTGTGACTTTGCTCCTTGTTAATGTGTTAGGCTGTTCTGTGACTTTGCTCTCAGGAAAGGAACTGATAGAATAACAGAAAGAAGGAAACACATACAGTAGATACTATGTGTGCAAGGTCATTATCAGCTTATTGCACCCTGAGAGTAGAGACGCCTAGTTTGAGTATTTGTGCTAAAGGGGAACACCCCTTCAGAGCTTCTAACAGACTTGTACTTTGAGTATTAAGTTTGTTGTAACCTCTCCAACCTCTCCGGCCGTGATAATAAATATTTGTTTATTTAACTAGCTAAATGGGGATCCTAACAATTTTTTTTTTTATGTCATGTGTTATGATGCTGGGTGTCAAGTGAAGTGTTACCAATCATTGAGAAAAAATGTTTGGGCAAATATGTGAATTGTGGCCCTCTGTTCCATGAACTAGATGTGACTGGTTATTAACTGAAACACTTTAATAATATTTCCCATTAACTAAACCAAAGAGTGTGTAGCTGTTGTCCCAACTGTGAACATTCCACAGTTGGTGTGAGGTGGCTAGGTCACATGGTCAAGGAGCTAGTGCATTTTAAATTATTTTTTAATGTAGGAATCATTTTAAATGTAGGAATCATTTCATGACAAAATAAAAGGGTGTGCAACATGCCTCTGTATATAAGGCATAATTTACAGTTAAATTAGGTTGCTAAATCACATGGTGTAGAGCTATTGGAATTTGAATATTGTGATTATGCAATTAGTTGACGGTCCCTAACTAGTTGCATTGACAGTTCTCCAGGCAGCCTACACCATTGCCATGTGATTATGAAACTAGGGTCGGAATTGGTAAAATAAGACCTCTGCAATGTTGTACACCTTTTGTCCTTCACAAAGAACCTGAGGTATCTAGCTCAAATCGTTTGCGAATTATTGAAGTTTGAAGGTCCGAAAATCTGGCGAACATCGAATCTCAAACCAGCTTTACCAATGGTCTGATATCTTTCCAGAAGTAAAAAAACACATCAGATCAGACACTTGATTTTTATATTCTAACTAAGCTAAATTCCTAACTAATGACTGACTTCAATATTACAATCATACGATTTAATCATCCAAATTCGATTCTCTAAAAAAACTGTGAGGTCGCCTTTCTCCTTGTTAGAGAGCAAAATGCCTCTTATTTGAATAATAATGTATTTATTGTTAAATTTAAATGATATTCCGTTATTATGAATGCTCATTCCCGACACCAGAAAATGAAAGTCATAAGATAGTATTTCATAATTAAGACGTACTAAGTAATTATTATGTTATAGTAATTCCTAAGTAATTATTGTGAGATACTAAGTCATTATTGTGAGATAATAATCATTATTATGGGATAGTAAGTCATTATTATGAGATAGTATGTCATGAAGTTGCACAAACAATTGTTATGCTAACATATGATGTGGGTCGCTGAAAAGGCTGAAGACCCCTGATTTAACCTCTTGAGATGGGAAAACATGTTCTTTATTGAGTTGAACATGTTCTCATATTCTGCCACCACTTCATTTAGAGAAGCTATTTCAATCTGATATTTATCCTATGGTCTAAAATAGACTGTATAGATGACATTCACATTTCAGAGAACATCGACAGACTTTTCACCTAGTTTGCTCTTGGACTCGAACCAGTGACCTTTCCATTTGCTGGTCCAACGCTCTTAAAGGTTTTAACTTATAAATGTTGGGCTAGCAATAGATGACCCATCTCTAATATAACATAACAGTCACACAATGTAGCAAACTGATGGAATGTTAGGAGACTCATTGGAAGTCTAACATATAATACCATGATGTATGTTTAAATTCTAATAAAAAACAAAAAATCTACACCATAAACACAATGTTGCTTTTTAAATTCACGCTTTTATTAAAGCTGAACAGTACTTTGCTCCCAGGTACCATCTCCTGCCGTTGTACCCTAGATCAAGGCACTTAACCCCTAAATGGCTCTTCATCCAAGGGGTGCTGCTCCATGGCTTTCCTTGTGGCTCTCAAATTGTTTCATCATGTTGAGTTGGGAGATATCTTGTAGATCTAGGACAGGAGGGTGGTGGAACTGACCAGCGATGTGTTCAACTTGCATAAAGATGAGAATCTCTGGTCTGTGGAGCCACTGATTGGGGGGAGGACTTGCTCAACTTCTTGCTTAACTTCTGTTTAAACCATGTTCATTTGGGGATATCTTCTAGGACAGCAGAAGTGGTGAGCAGAGTTGAATTCAGCAAGGATATTCAACTTGGATAAAGATGAGAATGTCTGATCGCGGGAGGAGAGTCACTGACCTTAGAATGTTTGTTGCCTGATGAAGAGGATACTGCTGACTTGAGGAGCTTATAATGTTTTGTTGATGAAATGTGGCCTTGAAGAAGAGGAGGAGGAATTATTGGAAGACAATTTAATTACCAATGTATTTCCAGTGGTATTGTGGCTCCACCCAGTTTCAGTTCTGAGCAACAGGAGGTCAGGAATGCTGAACGACATCACAGAGACATGAAAGTATTCACTATTATCTTTATCTTTACAAGTCTGTTGCATGTTCACTAAATCCTCACATTTGGACCCAAACATGTGGATAATATCACTTTCTTTAAAGTGGGGACATATATAATAGCACTGAAGAACATAAATACATTTTTAAACATTATTTACCCGGTCTTAATTCTCTTCCAGATGCCTGGCTGTTTCATGGGTTTGGTGGTTGACTGATTTCTCAGCCACTTCTGAAATCCCCTGCTGGCTCTCTGGTCCCCCCTGCTGGCTCTCTGGTCCCCCCTGCTGGCTCTCTGGTCCTCACTGCTGGCTCTCTGGTCCCCCCTGCTGGCTCTCTGGCTCCCCCGGCTGGTCATGTACAGACCCAGCGAGCCCTTGGTTTACCTTCTGGCCCGTGGCCCACCCCAGCAACTGTTGACCGTGGTTGTAGTCAGATGGAAACTGGTTGATGAACTGGGTGCTGAACTTCTTGATTTGCCCGTCAGCCCTGTACATGTGACTATTACACTTCTAATCTAATGTAATCAGCCTCCAGATTCATCTCCTCAAGTCATTTCTCCTCCTGTTCTTTTAGGTACTGTTCCTTCCTCCTCTATCTGTCCTCTTTAACTGTCTGTTGAGTCTGTTTTGGAAGCAGGGACTGCTCTCTCCACTGCTTATTGAAATGCTCCATCTTCTCCCTTTTCTCCTCAGCTTTCAGCAACCCCTCCCTCTTCTCCTCTCTCTCTGCCCAGGTGGTGAAGGACATTATCGCTCCAGTGGTACCAGGGATGACTGGAAGGTGAGAGCAGAGGTCACATTTAACATGGGTCCAAAATGGCACTGTATTCCTTGGATTAACACGGGTAACCAGGATCCCCGGACTGTCCCGGGATCACCCTTCACAGTTCCCGAAAATAAAATGACAGGACCCGGGAAATTACAACATTCCCCCCCGATGTCGCACTGATGCAATTCAACCAAATACACAACATGTGCAGCAGCAGATTGGCAAAACATAAAATATCACATTATCCAAACAGGTTGTCGCATAGAAGCCTTGAACCTAGCATATTTACTTAACGTTGCAGCCTGGTCTCATTATGTAGACGTACCATAGTAAATGTAAATCCGCCACTCAAAATAGTATGATATGTTACGTTTGGTGTGTTTACATAAGACAGATGCTTACCTAAGGCAAAAACAAAAAAGCGTGGTTGGTCGGGGTGGATGGGTAGGTATATAATGCGAACGTTAACAAACCCAAAGGTTGCAAGTTTGAATCTCATCACGGACAACTTCAGCCTTTTAGCAACTTTTCAACTACTTACTGCTTTTGTGCTACTTTGCAACTACTTTGCATGTTAGCTAACCCTTCCCCTAACTCTAACCTTAATCCTAACCCCTAACCCCTATCCTAGCTAACGTTTGCTACGTAGTTAACACAAGCCACCTAGCTAGAATTCGTAACATATTATACGTTCTGCAAATTCGTAACGTATGGTAAGTTTAGCAAATTCATAACATACTGTAAAATACTGTTGTAAGTAGAGATTCCGCCTACGTATTTATTATATGAGTGATGGCTTACCAGCCAATCACATGAGAGTTGTTCAGTTATATTTGTTGCGTTCTGGTTTAAGCATCAGATTTTGACCTTACATATTACCCAGCATGGAACCAAGCTAGTTCTCATGTTGGAGCTAGTCGGTCTAAGTGCATTGTATTATTTACAAGTTGTGTCACGTCCTGACCCTAGTAAGATGTCATTTTCTAAAGTAGAGTGGTCAGGGCGTGACAGGGGGTGTTTTGTGTTTTCTATGCTTTCTATTTCTATGTTTTAGTTCTAGTTTTTCTATTTCTATGTTGGGGTTGTTTGGGTTGATCTCCAGTTATAGGCAGCTGGTCCTCGTTGTCTATAATTGGAGATCATATTTAAGTAGGGGTTTTTCTTCCTGGGGTTTGTGGGTTGTTATATTTTGAGTAGTGTTTGTTTCTCTCGCTCTCTGCGTCAAGGTTTGTTGTTTTGTAAATTCAGTTATTTATGTTTTGCAAAGTTTCATGGAATTACTGAAATGTGGAACTACAACCACGCTGCACTTTGGTACGATCTTTTTGACAGCCGTGACAAGTTGGTACTAAACCGACCAAAGAGAGAAGTTTGTTGTGGCCTTTTTTCCACGCCTCCAAGCAACGAGGAGTTGGAGTTGACATGGGTCCAGGGTCATTGATCTAACTACAGTACAGTAGCTAGCAACCATTAGCCAACAACTGTGGTAAAGTATTGTCTTTTATCGATGGCGGTTATGATATTGTTTAGGACCTTAAGCGTGGCTGAGGTGCACCCATGACCCGCTCGGAAACCAGATTGCATAGCGGAGAAGGTACGTTGGGATTCGAAATGTTCAGTGATCTGTTTGTTAACTTGGCTTTTGAAGAATTTAGAAAGGCAGGGTAGGATAGATATAGGTCTGTACAGTTTGGGTCTAGAGTGTCTCCCCCTTTGAAGAGGGGGATGACCGCAGCAGCTTTCCAATCTTTAGGGATCTCAGATACGAAAGAGGTTTTACAGGCCAGTAATAGGGGTTACAACAATTGCGGCGGATCATTTTAGAGAGGGTCCAGATTGTCTAGCCCAGCTGATTTGTAGGGGTCCAGATTTTGCAGCTCTTTCAGAACATCAGTTATCTGGATTTGGGTGAAGGTGAAATGGGGGAGGCTTGGGCAAGTTGCTGTGGGGGGTGCAGAGCTGTTGACCGGGGTACGGGTAGCCAGGTGGAAAGCATGGCCAGCCATCGCAAAATGCTTTTTGAAATTCTCAATTATTGTAGATTTATCGGTGGTGACAGTGTTTCCTAGCCTCAGTGCAGTAGGCAGCTGGAGGAGGTGCCCTTATTCTCCATGGACTTTACAGTGTCCCAGAACATTTTGGAGTTTGTGCTACAGTATGTAAATTTCTGTTTGAAAAAGCTAGCCTTTGCTTTCCTAACTGCCTGTGTATATTGGTTCCAAACTGAATTTCACAGAATCTGTATTGATCTCTGGCTGGACAAGTGGAATTGGTAGCTAATTGATTCATTTGCTCATATATCACTGATCAGAAACATTTAGCATTTAATAATGAAGTCTAAATCAAGAGTATTATTTATCTGACTCATGTAGTACCCTTACATAGCCGTATATAGAGCCGAGGCTGTTTTCCTATCGTCCCAATCCCACTGAAACCCAAAATCCTCACTCCTGTCAAGCATGAAATACCTAACTGTATTCTGTAATCTATAGGTTGATTATCAAAGCACCTCTCGCCTATGCATGCCAAAAAAAAGCTACAACATTTTCTCCTGCTTCTCTGTGCTGTTTCGTATTGCTGCCCACATGAGAGCTTCGGTAGAGAATATGTGATCACAAACGGTATGAGAGTAGATATGGATATTTATTGAAACAGAGTTGGTCCCAGTTAAGATACCATGATATTTACAGTATGTCCTCTCTTCATATCTCCCCGTTATTCATCAGCTGATCTGCTATCTGTATAATCATCAACTCGATTTTTCCAAATTGGTGATATTCTGTCATTCGTTGGAGGTTATCTAGGAAGCTTAGCATTTGGTGATTT